>NW_024070186.1:162554859-162555041 GCF_014754425.2 Oryx dammah | reverse complement strand
CACCCATCCACCCACCCACACATCTATCCATCCATCCACCCATCCACACACCCACCCATCTATCCATCCATCCATCCATCCATGCACTCACCCACCCATCCATACACCCACCCACCCACCCACCCATCCATCCATCCATCTATCCATCCATCCACCCATTCATCCACTTATCCATCTATCCA
>NW_024070186.1:162280796-162554849 GCF_014754425.2 Oryx dammah | reverse complement strand
CATCCATCCACCCATTCATCCACTTATCCATCTATCCATCCATCCACTCAGCCATTCATTCATCCACATATTTCACTACGATTATAAGCAGGTTAGTCCTAATAAAAGAACTGCAAGAACTCCCTAAGGTTAACCAAATCTGATCGATATCAGATCAGTTTTCACTAATGTAACAAAGGTCCCTAAGGCTTTGAGTCAAACAGAGGGTGGAAATAGTCTTTGAAGTCATAAGATTTCAAATATGACTACAAATCCAACTCATGGTTGGTAACCCTAGAAAAGTCACATCAAGCCTCAGTCTTTCCTTCTTAAAAATGGGTTTAATAAGAGCTGCTGCTAAGTTGCTTCAGTCATGTCCAACTCTGTGCGACCTCATAGACAGCAGCCCACCAGGCTCTGCCATCCCTGGGATTCTCCAGGCAAGAACACTGGAGTGGGTTGCCATTTCCTTCTCCAATAAATGAAAGTGAAAAATGAAAGTGAAGTTGCTTAGTCGTGTCCAACTGTTCATGACCTCATGGACTACAGCCTACCAGGCTCCTCCGTCCATGGGATTCTCCAGGCAAGAGTACTGGAGTGGGGTACCATTGCACCTGGCTCCTAAAGTTGCTGGGAGCATTCAGTTCAATAATGTGTAACCAGGAGATAACACAACGCAAGGCTTACACAAAGTCTCCCCAGGTGGAGCTAGTGGTAAAGAACACACGTGCCAATGAGAGACGCAGGTTCGATCACTGGGTCGGGAAGATCCTCTGGAGGAAGGCATGGCAACCCACTCCAGTATTCTTGAGTGGAGAATCCCCATGGACATAAGAGCCTGGTGGGCTACAGTCTTTAGGGTCACAAAGAGTCGGACACAACTGAAGGGATTTAGCATGCACACACACATGTGGCTTATGCAAACACTCAATACAAAGGATCAGTACCCATGATAATAATAAAGAATTTTCTATATATTGAGCAGTTTCCTAATACATTACAACACAACCTGGCTTCTTTTTCTATTAGCAGCAGAAGTCGAAGCCTGAACCACTTATAACACTGATGATCCTCTATATTTTTAACCTCTCTGGGAGAACTTTGTAATGGGCTCGGCAGAAACCCGTTACCCCTTGTTGGATGCTCTCTTAACGGCATACAAAGTGGATTACCGGCTGTCTTTATTTTTAAAAGCAGATTCACATTAAATGGGGAAATATGTTAGAAACCAATTCCACTGGATATGGAATGAAAATGACTCTTTTAAATCCAGTTTCCTATTGTTTGCTTCTTTTAGTCAATTAACCAAGATATATGTATTTTAGCACCCTAGGCAAAGACACAACACTTACAGAACCTTATCAGAGTCTTAGCTACGGGAGTTTATCCCTGTTTATTTGCTGTTGAACAGCAAATTCTGGCTTAATGTCAAGCTATTTCCTGAATCAACACTTTTTTTAGATGGAAAAGGTATTCCATAAAAGCCAAATCGATGAACCATATTAAAAAAAAAAAAAGGAAATGTGACAATCATGGATGCTTCGTGAGTCTTTTGACACTTCTGAAATGGATTCACTTCTTGCCTCTACATGTAAATTTGAGTTCATTGGGCCTGAAGTATACAGAAAGGACTAAAACGGTTTCCATATCTACCGCAGTTCCTGGAATGTTTCAGGGGTGATGAAGGGTGGCTCAAGAGCCCCTGTGCACAGTTTTGGTATTTCTGGCTGGCCAGACTAAAGCTGTTCAAGAGCGCTGAGACTTTCTTCCTCATATTCAGAAATCTGTGCCTTGCTTCATGTAAACTGCAGCCCATTGTCATGGCTCAGGATCTTCAGGTTTTCCGTGGGGCAAGGCAAAATGAGTTATGTTCCATCACCCGAATACTGGGAAGCTTGGGTCAGAAGCCTGAGAAGGCAGCTGGCATAGAACTGTCATCTGTCATTAGCGGTTCCCACGGCCACAACCTCCTCTTCCCCCAAAATCTTCACGTCCAAGATGGAAGATGCTTCCTTTTAAAGTATACAACCATACATAACCTTGACAAGAGATGTTTTAAAACATAAATTCTTCCACCCATGTATTCATTCATTCATTCAACTGAAATTGATGGAGATTCTCTACTCCCATCTTGGTTTTTCTGAACCCTCTGTGTATTGTATGTTTAATCATAGACTTGCAAGATCGTGTCTTCTTCTAATGCAGAATAAAGTATGCTAAATTGGCACTTCTATTTAAACATCTACTCAAATTGTTTATCTCTTCATAGGTTTTACTACATGCTGGAAATTCAACAGAGCAAGAGATAGGCAGGGTCATTCCCACAATCTAAATGACAAAGGTTGATTGGCTTTAGCAAGATCAAGTTGGGAATCGATGTACCCTCATCCACCATATCCCACTTGGTATAGACCACACGGGATGCCACAGAAAACGTTTAAAGGGCCAAGAAACCAAAATGTAAAGTCTCTTGAAGGGATCATTCATCCTGTAAGTTATGGCCTATGAATACTATTGTTTTCAGTAGTATAAATAAATAATGAAGAGAACTCACAAGTCCTTGTGATGCTGGAAAACTGCACATTCAGAAGTATCTAAATAGTGAAAAATAAAACTATACACATTACCACTCACTCTCATTCAGGAATGGTTATTTGTTTGCCTAACCAATCTGAAATGAAACTTAAAAAATATCTTTTATTTCAAAACTCATGAAGATGCTGCTAAAACAGCTGTGCTTCTGCTCATTTAAAAGCTCAAATTCTTAAAGAGCATGGCAAAGTGGTTAAGAGCAGAGATGGCGGAGTATAACTCCTAGCTCTGTAACTTACAAGCTGTGTGACCTTGAGCAAATTACTCAGCTTCTCTGGATCTTGGTTTTCTCCTCTATAATAAGTTGCTGTTGTTTATTCACTAAGTGTCTTCTGACTCTTTTGTGACCCCATGGACTGCAGCTCATCAGGTTCCTCTGGCCATGGGATTTCCCAGGCAAGAATACTGGAGTGAGTTGCCACTTCCTTCTCCAGAGGATCTTCCCAACCCAGGGATCGAATCCACGTCTCCTTCTTAGAAGACAGATTCTTTACCACTGAGCCATAGATTCTTTACCACTCTTTATTCTTTTTATAGACTCATCTATAAAAAGTAGATAATAATAATATGAAACATGCGGGCTTGTCTTCAGAATTAAGTGAATCAATATTTTAAAGCATTTATAATAGTACTGCTGCTGCTGCTGCTAAGTCGCTTCAGTCGTGTCCGACTCTGTGCTAGGCACATGCAAAACACTGTTTAAGTGTTTATTAAATAAATAAGCAAATAAACCTATGTGCCAAACTTAAGGAGAAAATAACCATGCTTGAATGCCAAGGGGAAGCAGGAAGGTTCTTAGAATTATTGTTGCATGACTCATTTAGTGATGCTGCCTTTCTCTTCTCTTGACATCAGCACCGGAGAAAGAAATCTCATTTCAGAGCCGTTGTCGGAGGTAACGCTGAGCACATCGGGGAAAATCAGGTGCTTCAATCACAATGACCTGTGTCATCTTTATCAAGGAAAGATGCTTGGAAACTAGGCAGCTATAAAATTTTAAAGTCAAATTTTAAGAAAATACAGACCTTCTGACTTTGCATCGTGATCTTATTCACAGTGTCCAACCGGAGATTTAAAAAGTTTAATAACTGAAATTCACTTATCTACTTTCTTGAAAAATCAGGCCATGTGTATATTAGTCATAGCATCACTGATATTGCCTAGGGCAGAATTTCTCGGCCTCAGCCCTGCTGGCATTATGGTCCAGATAATTTTTTGTTGTTTCAGGGAGGGGGAAGGCACTATCCTGTGTATTCTAGAATGTTTAGCATCATCCCTGGGATGTTTAGCAGCATCTATTCTCTACAAAACAGATACCAGTAGCAGCGCTCACCCAAACATAACTACCAAAACTCTCTCCAATATGCGGCCAAATGTTGGGTCATATGGTAGCTCTATTTTTAGTTGTTTGAGGAACCTCCCTACTGTTCTCCATAGTGGCTGCACCAATTTACATTTCCACCAACAGTGCAGGAGGGTTTCCTTTTCTCCATACCCTCTCTAGCATTTGTAGATTTTTTTTTGTAGATTTTTTGATGATGGACATTCTGACACATGAGAGGTGGCAGATATCTCATTGGAGTTTTGATCTGCATTTCTCTACGAATTAGTGATGTTGAGCATCTTTTCATGTAATTGTTGGCCATCTGTATGCCTTCTTTGGAGAAACATCTATTTAAGTCTTCCACTCAGTTTTTTTTTTTCATTTTTTTCATTGATCTGCATGAGCTGTTTATGTATTTTTATTAATCTCTTGTTGCTTGCTTCATTTGCAAACATTTTGTCCCATTCTGAGGTCTGTGTTTTTATTTTGTCCCTTGAGGGGATGGGAAAAAAACTGTTCCTGGTTGAGAACCACTGGCCAAGGGCATCAGCCGGGTACCTGTTTTGTATTTTTTCCTGAATTCAGAGAGTGCATTTCAGGTGTGTCTTGGGATACTGAAGCCAGAAAAATCTGGATTTGAACTGCATATTCTAATCATGAAAAGTCTTGAACATGGCTTCTCCATGTCTACCTTAGGTATAGTGATAACCACCTTGAAGAATGATAGTAAGGACCAGAAAAGTTACGCTAGAACTCCCAGCCCCATGCTTGACACAGAGAAGCAGTGGGGGTGCAGGGGAGGTGAGCATTGCTAAATTCCTGAAAGGATGGATGCACTGATACATGGTCCACCCCTCACCCTCCTCATCAGTCTAAAAAGAACAAGTCTCTATTTATACAGGCAAATAAAATACAATAAATACTGGTAGGAACTGGTCCTTCCATCACATTAGCAAATGGGAAACTGGATTTCCTCACAAGCAGAGATTTCAATAAAACAACAGAGAAATATATCAGGTAGCAACTGCAGACAAATTATCATGAAGCATCACTGCGAACAAAGCTAGTGGAGGTGATGGAATTCCAGCTGAGCTATTTCAAATCCTAAACGATGATGCTGTGAAAGTGCTGCACTCAATATGCCAGCAAATTTGGAAAACTCAGCAGTGGCCACAGGACTGGAAAAGATCCGTTTTCATTCCAATCCCAAAGAAAGGCAATGCCAAAGAATGCTCAAACTACTGGACAATTGCACTCATCTCACACACTAGCAAAGTAATGCTCAAAATTCTCCAAGCCAGCCTTTAACAGTACATGAACCATGAAGTTCCAGATGTTCAAGCTGGTTTTAGAAAAGGCAGAGGAACCAGAGATCAAATTGCCAACATCCATTGTATCATTGAAAAAGCAAAAGAGTTCCAGAAAAACATCTGCTGCTGCTTTATTGACTACGCCAAAGCTTTTGACTGTGTGGATCACAATAAACTCAGGAAAATTCTTCAAGAGATGGGAATACCAGACCACCTTACCTGCCTTCTGAGAAATCTGTATGCAGGTCAAGAAGCAACACTTAGAACCAGACATGGAACAACAAACTGGTTCCAAATTGGGAAAGGAATATGTCAAGGCTGTATATTGTCACTTATATGCAGAGTACATCATACAAAATGCTGGGCTGGATGAAGTACAAGCTGGAATCAAGATTGCTGAGAGAAATATCAGTAACCTCAGATATGCAGATGACACCACCCTTATGGGGGAAAGCAAAGAGGAACTGAAGAGCCTCTTGATGAAATTGAAAGAGGAGAGTGAAAAAGTTGGCTTAAAACTCAACATTCAGAAAACTAAGATCATGGTATCCTGTTCCATCACTTCATTTTAAATCGACGGGGAAACAATGGAAATAGCAAGAGACTTTATTTGGAGGGGCTCAAAATCACTGCAGACAGTGACTGCAGCCATGAAATTAAAAGACGCTTGCTCCCTGGAAGAAAAGCTATGACCAACCTAGACACTGTATTTAAAAAAAAGACATTACTTTGTCAACAAAGGTCCATCTAGTCAAAGCAATGGTTTTTCCAGTAGTTATGCATGGATGTGAGAGTTGGACTATAAAGAAAGCTGAGCACCAAAGAAATAATGCTTTTGCGATGTGTTGTTGGAGAAGGCTGTTGAGAGTCCCTTGGACTACAAGGAGATCCAACCAGTCAATCCTAAAGGAAATCAGTCCTGAATATTCATTGGAAGGACTAATGCTGAAGCTGAAACTCCAATACTTTGGCCACCTGATGCGAAGAACTGACTCATTGGAAAAAACCCTGATGCTGGGAAAGACTGAAGGCAGGCAGGATGAAAAGGGGATGAGGATGAGATGGTTGGATGGCATCACTGATGCGATGGACAAGAGTTGGAGAAAGCTCCAGGAGTTGCTGAGGGACAGGGAAGCCTGGTATGCTGCAGTCCATAGGGTTGCAAAGAGTCAGACACGACTGAGTGACTGAACTGAACCCCATTCTGCACCCTGTCTTCCTGAATGCCTCAGTGGTCAAGAATCTGCCTGCAATGCAGGAGATGCAAGAGACATTGGTTCGATCCCTGGATTGGAAAGATCTCCTGGAAAAAAGGCATGGCAACCCACTCCAGTATTCTTGCCTGGAGAATCCCATGGACAGAGGAGCCTGGTGGGCTACAGTCCAGAGGGTTGCAAACATTCAGACACAACTGAAGCAACTGAACATACACACAATAACCCCAAACTGCAGGGAATTCAAGGTGGCTAATTATGACCACTAATCCATCGGTAAAAAAAAAAAGGCCCATTTGAAAGAACAGTGAGCTCTAGTTAATCAGACAAATAAGAATCCAGAATTCTAGATTCACTCCTATAAAACTAGAGAAAAAGGAATGAATGTGCCCACCATTGCAGAGGAAAAGAAGAATCTCACTGTCAACCTTAGCACGTGGATGCACTATTTTTGCTACAATTATATCACTTCTCAAAAAGCCTTCTCTGGCCTGCCTGATGTTTGAACCAGCTGAAAGATCATTCCCCACCAATTATTGTGAGGGAAATAACAACTGTTCTTGCTTTCCTTTAAACCCAACTGAAATTTCCTGAGAAGTTGCAAATAGAAAATTGTGTTAAGAACATGCCATTGATCCTATTTACATTCGCTACATCAAAGCATCAAGACATCACAAGCCAATGTGAAATGGGGACCTTTCAATACCCCACAGGTTATGCAAACACCTAACCGGAAAGAACACTTTGAAATTTTTATGGAGCAGGAAAAATTGGAAGTGTATTAATCTAGACAGTGAAATTGGGCTTTTTGTCATTTTTAATTGCTTGAATTCATAACCTAGTTTTGCTGAATCAAAAACGAGTTGCTATAGCTGACACAAGCTGTTTCAGCTTTTTGGGCACACGCGCAAGTACACACACACACACACACGCCCCACAAGTTTTCATATAAACTTTGTATCTATTAATAAAAAAAAAACTACTGGAAATTGTTTGGAATATTATAGTAACTGAATAATTAACAATAAAGATTTCTAAATAGAGGGCTGTGTGTTAAAAGCTGACTATTAAAGATTTGTTTCTTTCTGCATCATGCAAATGGGGGAGGGGAGAGAACAGGAATGCCAAACCATCAGGATTGTGATTTTGTTGTATATGATTTAATTCAAATAAATTAAAATCCGTAATTTAAAAGCTCTTCATGCCTTTATCTGCTCCTGTTTACTATTGCTCATAATATATGTAAACACTCAATTCTGGGAGAAAATGAAGGAAAATAAACAGAAGGACGGAGGCGTCCACCCACAAATATATACGAAGATCAAATGTGTTACAACCTCCTGAAGGTTTCAGACCCACAACCAAAGTCTGCAAGTGCAAAACTCTTGAAGGGTCCATGTTTTTCTTCCCTATTTGTTTTTGTGTTTGTCAGAAAAATCAACACAGGATGGGGATTAAAGTCTCATAAAAGGCGTTTCATTTTAATTCCATTAGAATTACTCTCCGAGAACTTACTGTGATTACTTAGAGACTAACTCATGTGACATTTTAAAAACAGAGCTAAAAATGAAGTGTAAACAAAGGTTTAATTAATGCTAACAAGGTTTCATCATTATTTCATAAATGTCCTACCTCGTTTGGACCATGCTCCATTTCTCTGGTTCTACAACTCTGCCCAAAACCTAACAGAAAAATTTTAAGTCTAGCCAGAAAAAAAAAAAAAAGACCAAACTGTCTCACACTAAACATTGTAGTAGTTATTTGGCTCTGGACTGACCCACCCAACCAGATTCTCTGTAATTAGAGAAAATGGTAAAGATTACATACTCTGATTTTCATGTCATGCTTTCAAAATACAGCTATATATTTTCAACATCTCACAACTATAATTTAGAGGAAGGCAATTGTTGCCAAATGCCCTTTGACCTAAAATCTACTTCAACTTTTGTTGTCATACTTATAGGAGAGATCATGAGAAAAAGAAAAAAAAATTGGAGAAAAGAATGACACTATTTTTGTGATACTTTAAAAAGCTGACACGTAAGTCAAGGCTCATGACCATTTCTACTAAGTTCAAGTATATACAGATTAAAATGAATCTAGATTCTAAACTTAGGTAATAGAGAAAACAGAAGTTTGAGGGGCACATTTAAAAGAGACAAATGTAAAAATATGCTTACCCCAATAAAGTTAGGAAGCAAAGTGGAGGGTTGTAAAAATCTATCCCTCGGTGATGACAGAGACAAGATTAAGCTCTGTTCATGCAACGTAAAGGCCTTCTCCAAGTGTTTAACTGGTTAAAATGAAATGACAAGAAAAGTTTGAATATTCACTTTTTAAATAAGATTACTGTGGATTGTCCGATATTAATGAATCCTTGCACAGGAGCAGAGAATACTGATAAAGAAAAATCAGGTGCTGGTGATGATGCTTCAGGGTGCAAAACATTAAGACAAAAATGTAGTGGGAGAAGATAAAGGAAAGTGTGTTCTGTGTTCCAGGTATGAAACTGAAGAAAAGGTAGATGGAGAGAAATACAGGTGGATGGCGAGGGAAAAACAGAGTTGGAAAGAAAGAAAGGTGGATCGGAGGGAGGGAAGGAGAGAGGAAAGAAGGAAAAAGAAGCATGAATCAGACAGGGTGAGAAGAAACCTTCCCCCATTGGTGATACTTCCTCCAACTCTTCAGAGAAGCAATTTTCTCTTCTTAATAATCTGCGAATATTCTAATATAGACGGAAGCACCAGCGTGTGTAGAGTGTGAGTGGGCAGACAAAAGTTGAAATATCCTGCTTCTTTTAAGAAAATCATGACTGCTGCCCGCACTGCCTGGGAACATCAGTGGTAAACAGCTGTCAGTGGCTGACGTGAGTTTTCTTACTTCAAGAACAGCCCTCTGAAAACTTAATCACAGCAAACCACAAAGGCAAGTTACTCCGTATCGCAAACACATCTACACTCATGGCCTTCGGATTTCTGAAGATATGTTCAGATAAAAAATAGGAAACTCGGTTGAGAAAGATTTTATGGTTTTAAACCAAACATTTATTTCCCAGCTACCCCCCGAAAAGGATTACACAATCATTTTTTACTGCCTTCATTATAAGCCACATTCATTTCTCTGTGACCAAAATTAAAACTGCATAAACAATGAGTAAATTATGAGCTATGGAAAGATACTCACAAAGTGACTGGTTTCACAGGTAATTTAATGAACATTTCACTAACATGAGGCTGCCAGCATAACTTTTGTATTCAGAATTCCCCTTGGGCCCCTCTTGAGTTGGGGGGGATTGCTCAGCTCTTTGTTAACAGAAATAAATAACATCAGTTTCATTCTAATCTGAAAATAAATGGCCAGAGAGATTGGCTGAGCCCTAGGATTCTAGGTGATCCTCCCAGGATGACAAATATCAGATTCAACACTTCATGTGTTTTTTTTTTTTTTTTTTTTTTTTGCTTGACGGTAAATTCCATCACTTTGGAAGGCAAGGTACATTTCCCCCATTTGATCTCTCAAGAAGGATGACTCTTGTTTTATTTAATAAAACAGTCCAGAGCCTACTTCTTCAGTCCAAGCCTTTTTGGTATTGTCAATTTACTCCCTCTTCCCTGGGAATAGGGAAAGGCAGAGAGGAGAGAGTACCCGGTGTAGACATGTCTGCACAAACGTGAAATTCATCCCCCGCCCCCTCACACACACACATGTCCCCTCGGATCGTGAACGTGCCAACTTTCCCGAGGCACGGCCCATCTGGCCAGTCATTTCAGAAACCTCACATTTGAAGAAGCGCGCAGCTCCTGCAAAACCCCTGCTAGCCTATTGGGATTTACACACCTTCTCTTATAAACGCTTATTCATCTCTGGAAATAAAGTTAAACGGAGCCAATGAGCATGGGCAATGAAGTTCCGCCACCAACTTCTACTCTGTCCAGAAAATCCATTCATCTCGGGGCTCCCCGGGTCGCTCCGAACGCCCCTCGCCCTATCCAGGCGATCGGCGCCCCTGGGTGCGCCCCGGGACGCGCCCGAGCCCAGCCTCCCGGGTCCTCCGGCTGGCCTTACCTACCGGGTCTCATTCACGCACGGCGAAGGCATCCACAGCCTTCCATCTCGGCTTCGGTGTGCCCGTCTTCCCTCCGCCGCCGGGTCCCTATTCTAAATCGGCAGCCCCGGGGGCGCACACGCCGCCACCCTCTCTGCGCGAACGTTGGACAGCGGCTGACGGCGGCTCCCCTGCCACAGGCAGCCCAAAATGTCAATTTGCACACTCCTCCCCCCTGTCGCCCGCGCCCGGTCCCGTCCCTCTTCCACCCCCGCCCGCGAGTCAGTGGGCTTCGGGAAGCCTCGGTAGACACCGCCTCCTCGCCATGCAGCTCGCCCTGGTCTCCCGCTATCCTCGCGTCCCCGCCAGCATTCAGAGCCTTCCTCTCTCGCCTTACCTGAAGGGCATCTCCCACGACTGCAATTAGCTGCCAAGATTTCATTGTCGACTGCAAAGTGTCTCCTGCTTTCTCCCCGGGAGAACGCACGGGAAAAGTCCGAGGCGACGGCAAGCGGCACCCACGTGCTAGCAATGTAAATGACTCCAGTCATCTGTCGTGCGCGCCCGAGCCTCCGCGCTCGCTCGCCCAGGCCGCCTGGCAGCCTGACACCGCCGCCAGCAGGTGCAGAGCGCGCCGGGAGCGAGCAGCCCGAGCGAGGAGGCAATCAACGCGGGGGACGCACACAAAAGGGAGGCCACCGAGGTGCCGGGGACGCTGCCAACGCCCCAGCCCAGCTGCCCGTGCGTCCTCGGCCTCGGCGCCAAAAAAAAAACGTGGCCAAATTGGACGCCCCGATGGTTCTGCAAAGTCTCGCAGCCCCGGGGATGGAGGCTGCGTGGGTCCCGCCTCCGCGCCTCCTCGAGCTGGCGGCGGTCCCTCGCTTCTCTCCCTCCCTCCCGCTGCCCTGCACGTGTCCCTTCCCTTGTTCTTTCAAGCATTAAATATGTACCACATGACAGATAGGGCACCTTGCAGGGTCCTCCGAGTCCACCCTTGACAACCAATTTTAACTCACGAGCGGAGGAACGTCTAAAGGCAGGATATAAGCACTTCCAATCACTTACACTAACTCCTGCATTGTTCAGAACGTCCACGGGACAGTATTTATGACTTCCAATGTGCTACTTCATGTATAAACACTAACAAAAGATGGAAATCTCACCGCTCCCTACCCCCAGCGCTGCTGATGAACTTTTCCTCCCTGTTTCCTCCCAGAAGTGGTTGTCCTTTTTTTTTCTTTTTTTTCTTTTTTTTAGTGGTAGTAGTTACAACTTTGCAATTTCCAATCTTCACATTATGTAGTAAATGAAGACGCTCTGAAGTTCGAGCCTGCTTTGAAACGGAAAATACATATTAAGTCCTGTTGAACTTCATCGACCACCTTCTAAAATATATTTACCTTGGATAATAGTGGAATCAAAGCAAATGTCCTCTTTTTTGTTTCCAAAAGTCTTCACAGGTATATGATTTTTTTTATGATTAAATGAAATGAGTTGTACAAGCTTCTAACTACCCCCAGCTTAGCTATTCCCAGTCTAAGCCATAGCTTTGGGTAGAGACTAAACCATCTATTGATTGGGGAAGTGAGTTTTGTTTCTTCATTTCCTTCACAATCAGAATGGCCAGCTACATGCACTAAGATGGCCTTGCTTCTCTTCAAAGCAACTGTTTCTTGAAGGGGTGGAATCTAAATGTGTTATAGGATATCATAAAGATATACTACATTTGATTAACGGTGAGATAATCGGTTTCCTCTGTCAACTTCTTGGAGAGTTTATTTTCATCAAAGGCCTTGTGCACAACTGAGTGGGATTTTATATATCAGTAAGCAAATTTTAAAATGTTAATAAATCCTTCAAATATTTATTTTCACATTTATCACAGCTCCACAACTAGCGGCAATATTTCCAGTTTTTTTTTTTTTTTTTTTGAACATGCCAAGTCCTTACATAACCATCATCCATCTCTGTCACACCAGTAACAAAATGAGGAGGTTTTTTTTTTTTTTTCTTCTTATGCATTAAGGGTGTTTTTAATATTGCATTCATGTAGTGTTTAACTTGCCCCTGTGAACTTAAGAAAAGTTTATGTGTGTTTTCTCTGCCTACTTTTCTTGGAGGCAGTTGCATTGAAAGATGCTAAGATAACATTAAGTAAAACTCTTTTTATGGTGACAATGCAGTGCAAAATACATACACACCCTGATCATTTGAACAGCTGATTCCTAATATAAGCACATACTATCCTCTGGACATGGTTTTCAATGGAATCAGGTAAAATGGCAAAAGGTTTCTAGACTTCTGTTTAATCAGAACCCTGTGTAGTTGTAGAGATATACAAATATCAAGTATGATTATCATGGAAACAAAACTACCAGTCTCCGTGGAATAATCTGATTCACAAATCAGTTCACAAAAGCAAGGTTATTTGAAGTTACGGATGGTGGCGGTGGTGGGTGGAAAGACAGCAAACCCTAATTACAGTCCCATCGTCCCCGTGTTCCCTGGCACATATGGTCATTTAATCACAGAGTGTGACAACCTTGGCAGATGTTGCCCAACCCGGTTATTGATATAAATTGCTATTCTCATGTGTAAGTGCCCCGGTGAAGAGTCAGAGCAATATTTGTACGCACCCAAAGGGACTTCAAGGTCCACACGAGCATCTGGGGCAACATGACAAGATGGTCCAGAGCGGACGCTGTTTCCTCGCTCTGACTCCACAAGCAATGGAATCTAGAAAAATGGTACTGAAGAATTATTTACAGGGCAGCAGTGGAGAAACAGAGATGGAAAACAGACTAAGGTACATGAGGAGAGGAGGGAGGAGAGGGTGAGATATATGGAAAGAGTAACATGGAAACTTACATTACCATATGTAAAATAGATAGCCAATGGGAATTTGCTGTATGGCTCAGGAAACTCAAACAGGGGCTCTGTATCAACCCAGAGGGGTGGCTGGGGAGGGAGATGGGAGAGAGGCTCAAAAGGGAGGGGATATATGTACACCTATGGCTGATTCAGGTTGAGGTTTGACAGAAAACAGCAAAATTCTGTAAAGCAATTACCCTCCAATAAAAAATTAATTAATTAAAAAAAAAACAGTGATAAATGACCCCCCCCCCCACCAAACCCCACAGATCAAGAATGAGGGGACGTCTCCCTGGGGGACGGGTAAATTGGTATCATCCCTCTGGAAACTTATTTACTAGTGTCTAATAAAATAATACTTAATGTTTTGCCATTTTACCTGATGCTGTTGAAAACCATGTCCAGAGAATAATATGTGCTTACATTGAAAATTAACTGTTAAAGTAATCAGGGAGTGTAGGGTTCTTCCAATAGTCATGTATGGAAGTGAGAGTTGGACCATAAAGAAGGCTGGGCATTGAAGAATTGATGCTTTCAAACTGTGGTGCTGGAGAAGACTCTTGACAGGCCCTTGGATGGCAAGGAGATCAAACCAGCCAATCCTGAAGGAAATCAACCCTGAATATTCGTTGGAAGGACTGAAACTAAACTTTCAATACTTTAGCCACCTGATTGGAAAAGACCCTGATGCTGGGAAACATTGGGGGCAAGAGGAGAAGGGGGTGGCAGAGGATGAGATGGCTGGATGGCATCACTGACTCATTGGACATGAGTTTGAGCAAGCTCCAGGAAATAGTGAAGGACAGGGAACTCTGTGCTGCAGTCTATGGGGTTGCAGAGTCAGACACGACTTAGTGACTGCACAAGAACAATTAAAATGGATAAGGTGCACTCCCCATAATCAAGCAATTCTGTTCCTAATGCCTGCCCTGACAAAACACATGCATAAGTGTGTATGGATATAACTGCACTACTCTTTGTAATAGGAAAGAAATGATCAACCAAATGCCCACTGGCATCAAACACATGATATATCCTATGATGGAATACTATGTAGCAGTGAAAAGAAATAACTAAGAAAAGAAATAACAGTTATTTAGGAATAATCTATAGCTAGACAAACACATACATGTATGTGTACATGTATATAAGGTATTTATACATACTACGTAATACAACACATATATATATATTCTTTAGTAAAAACTTTGCTGAGTTAAAAATACACCTTTTAGATGATTCATACATTACAATACCATTCATGAAAGAAAATGCACAAATGAAACTATATTACAGATATTATTATCTGGAGATACAGAAACGTCTGTGGAGATTTAAAAGAAGAACCAGAAGCCGGGTTACTGATCACTGTTTTTGGACAGCATACCGACTAAACATGGTTTTTATATTTTAAAGTTTAGAAAAATTGAGACAAATATGTAAAAAAAATATGAAAAGTAGGAAATTCAAATTCAATGTCCATGAGTGATGTTTTATTGGAACACGGCTGCGTCCATTTGCTGACACCCTGACTACGATTCTTTCTGTTCTCCAACTGCAGGGCAAGGAGGTTGTAACAGAGACCCAGTGGCTCACAGAGCCTGAAATACTTACTATGGAACCTTTTATAGAAAGTTTGCTGTGCTGATCCCTGGCCTAGAAGGGTGGCACCAGATTCATAATAACTTTAGCTGTGGGGAAAGGAACTAGAGACTCATGTCAGTGGATGAAGTTGAGAGAATTATAGTTCTCCTTTAAAAGAATATTTACATATTTAGGTTTCATACTTTTATTAAACATAAGCCAACTTTTTCACTCTCCTCGGATTACAGCCATGAAATTAAAAGACGCTTACTCCTTGGAAGAAAAGTTATGACCAACCTAGATAGCATATTCAAAAGCAGAGACATTACTTTGCCGACTAAGGTCCGTCTAGTCAAGGCTATGGTTTTTCCAGTGGTCATGTATGGATCTGAGAGTTGGACTGTGAAGAAGGCTGAGTGCCGAAGAACTGATGCTTTTGAACTGTGGTATTGGAGAAGACTCTTGAGAGTCTCTTGGACTGCAAGGAGATCCAACCAGTCCATTCTGAAGGAGATCAGCCCTGGGATTTCTTTAGAAGGAATGATGCTAAAGCTGAAGCTCCAGTACTTTGGCCACCTCATGCGAACAGTTGACTCATTGGAAAAGACTTTGATGCTGGGAGGGATTGGGGGCAGGAGGAGAAGGGGACGACCCAGGATGAGATGGCTGGATGGCATCACTGACTCGATGGACGTGAGTCTGAGTGAACTCCGGGAATTGGTGATGGACAGGGAGGCCTGGCGTGCTGCGATTCCTGGGGTCGCAAAAAGTCGGACACGACTGAGCAGCTGAACTGAACTGAACTGAATATGTGTTATATATATGGAAAACTTTCAAAGATATATATAAGTCACTCAGTTGTGTCCAACTCTTTGTGACCCCATGGACTGTTGCCCACC
Organism: Oryx dammah; assembly: GCF_014754425.2. Classification (NCBI taxonomy): domain Eukaryota; kingdom Metazoa; phylum Chordata; class Mammalia; order Artiodactyla; family Bovidae; genus Oryx; species Oryx dammah. The sequence continues at coordinate 162,539,031 of NW_024070186.1, read as the reverse complement.
AGGCTCCTCTGTCCACTGGATTTTCCAGGCAAGAATACTGGAGTGGGTAGCTGTTTCCTTCTCAGATTTAAATTGATGGGATCTTCCCAACCCAGGGACCGAACCCAGATCTCCTGCATCGCAGGGAGATTCTTTACCAAACGAGCCACCAGGGAAGCTCCATTATATATAGATGTGTGTATGCAGACACACATATATACTTTTAAAATAAAGTTTATATATATATACATATATATATAACTTTTAAAGATATATATTTCTAGATTTATATACATATCCATGTTTTGTTATCCCATTTTTTAAGTGTGTGTGTGTGTGTGTGTGTGTGTGTGTCTGGGCTTCCCAGGTGGCCCTAGTGGTAAGGGACCCGTCTGCCAGTGCAGGAGTCGTAAGAGATGCAGGTTCAATCCCTGGATTGGGAGGATCCCCTGGAGGAGGGGATGGCAACCCGCTCCAGTATTCCTGCCTGGAGAATCCCACGGACAGAGGAGCCTGACAGGCTACAGTCCATGGGGTCACAAAGAGTCAGACATGACTGAAGTGACCTAGCACACACATGTGTGTATATCTACATGTGTGTAGATACACATCCTAGGAAAAAAAAGCTCATTCAAAATGGCAGTTCTTGGTGGTAGAAATACAGGTGCTTATTATATTCTTATTTGTTGGATCATGTTTTTGTCAATTTTTCAGGGAGATGTAAATGTAAGAAAACGGTGGACACCTGGCCATGTGAGAGGTAATGACTGTCATTGTGCCAATATCATTTTCTCACCGAGAAACTGCCTTTTCTCTTCAAATGTTGAATGATGATCTTTTCTTTAAAAAAATCAGGGTTTGGCTTTTATACTCACCTAACATTTCTGGAAAACTCCAGCATCTAATTGCTTCTTCATAGAAAAAAAAAATTGCTAAGCCTCAATGCACTAAAGATTTTTATAAAAATCAATCTTATCCTTGAAGTAAAATGCGACATAGATTATGCTTTCTGCTAGAAGTTATGGTAATGACCTACTGAGATACGCCTCACAATACAGTAATATTGCTTCTTTACCCGTTTGAAAATATTTTCCCATAGGAAGGCATAAAGCAGGTTCTATCTGAAAAAAATAAAATAAAATTACATAGCAACCACATTGGTGCTCTGGAGGATTAGAACAGTGGGACCTAATGATTTTTTTCGTCCTGACATCTAATAATCCAGTCGCATCAGGAAAGGTGAGCTTAATGAAGCATATTGAGATGGGAGAGCAGGCGATTTATGGTGGACCTGTTGTGGTTATATTCCTAAATGGATCCCATTAGCTCAACATTGGTTGCTGGTGAATGACCACATTTCCGAATAGACAAATCCATGAATCACCCGGGCATATTTCAGAAGGCTGCTCTATAGAATGGCTCGCCTTTCACCTTTTCACTAGGGCTAGGTGAATGACCTTCTTTAATGAAGCTCAGCAACCATTCTTGGAGCAAGAAACAGAATTATTGCCACTGAACGTGCATTCTTCCTCCTAACACGTACACAGAACTTCATCCTTGACATGGCGTGTATCAAGCATAGCACAGAATTCTTTAATAGCATTACCACAAACACGTATTGTTTTCAATGCGTTTTGTAATTAGACCAGAGGTCTAAGAGATAGGGGATATGTCTACACACATAGCCAATTCACCTTGCTGTACAGCAGAAATAATCCAACATTGTAAAGCAATTATATGCCAATAATGAAATCTTTAAAGAGAACTCAAAAAATAAATAAAACTCCAATGTGTGTTTATTGTGGAAAGCTGTAAAAAACTGGAAAAGCACAGGGGAAAATGTCACTCATATTTTATCACCGAAAGAGAGCCACATGTAATATTTTGTTACAAATCTGTCCAGTCCATTTTTCGCTGCATATGTAACTAAAAAATCATAAGCACACAGGAGACATTGTATCATATAAACTGCCTTATAATAGTTTTGTGCTTTGCAATATATCAAGATTTTCTGCCACTAAAAAAGAATGATAACTTCAATTTTGGTATCCCACTGTGATGTACGATTCCTTTTCACTCTATGTTAAATAACACTGAGGCGAACATCTCTGCCCATAGCTTCATGAATTGCCCCTTGTTCGATATGTCAGGGTAAATATCTAGAAGTAAAACTGATGAGTCAATAAGTGGGCACCATTTTTAGCTTTTCAGGCATAGGCGACCAGGACCCTGACTTTTATACAAATCCACATTCCCAGGAGAGATTCTCTGGTGTCTCAGATGGTTAAAAAAAAAAAAAAAATCCGCCTGCAATGTAGGAGACACAGGAGACCCGGGTTTGATCCTTGGGTTGGAAAGATCCCCTGGAGAAGGGAATGGCTAACAGCTCCTATTCTTGTCTGGAGAATTCCATGGACAGTGGAACTTGGTGACTACAGTCCATGGGGGTCACAAAGAGACACAACTGAGTGACTAACACTTTTGCACTTATCTTAGGAAGAATTTGGGGCCAACTCATTCCTCTTTCAATAATAATGGCTTGGTTCCCTCTTCCATCCACCTGCCCCAATTGGGCCACCACATGATTGCACGTTAAATTAGCATAAAAGAGCTCAAACATCACAAACAAAGGTGGTAATGGGGAGCAATTTAAATCTGAGCTTATTTAACCTAAGTGGCTAGTGGCTGCTCATTTTATCTTAATTGCCTTTTAAACTAAAATCAATGTTAAATTACCTGAACAACAGCTTCTGCACAACTGCGAACTGAAAATTCTTTAAGTGCCTCCTCAAAAGCCTTGGCTCTTCTTTGGCCGACTGACAGGAAAAGAGTTCCTTTCTTCACTGGGCTCCAGCCTGGGACTAACGGATGTGATTCAAAGGTGGGTGCTCCTGGGAGCTGATGGCTCTGCGATGAGTCAGTCCTTGACATGAAGCCTCCAGAACGAAATCTGGGTAAGAGTCTGACCTCCGTCATCCCTCCCTGCCTTGCTTTCCTTCTTCCTATCAACAAAGGAAGACTGAATATACACGTGGAAAACAACCAGGCCATATATATACAAGTGGAACTCGGACCCTAAATCTTCTCAGCAGCCAGTCCAGGAAACCAACTCATATCTCCAGCCAACAACCCAGGAAGCCAGGCTGCTAACCACAAATCACACCTGTAGGAAATCAGACCATCAGCTCTAATCAATCAATTCAGAAAGCCCGACAAGAACCCCTGTAACAAGTGTTTCAAAAACAGCCTCGACTTGATAAGTAATGGGCACCTCTAATATTTGTCCCCATTGTCAACTTCAGGGCAACCAGAGAAAGTGAAATATGCACCTTTCACCAGGCATAGTAGAGAAGGAAACGGCAACCCACTCCAGTATTCTTGCCTTGAGAATTCCATGGACAGAGGAGCCTGGTGGGCTATAATTCATGGGGTCAAAAGAGTGGGATGTCACTCAGTAATTAAACAACAAAAATGACAACACCAGGCCCAGGAATGGTCCTGCTTCTTCTTGTTCCACCTCCAGCTTCCCCAGGACAACCATTTGCCCCCTGCCAATCAGGACATCCCTGGAACCTTCTCTTTGTCTCTTGAAAGACCTCTCTCACCCTCTGTCCACCTTTGAGCTTCTGCTAAAACACTAGTGGCCTGATGGTGGCTTACTTCCTTGCGATAGCAAGATTTGAGTAAACTGCCTTTGCTCCTTCTCATTTGGTTGGTCTTGGCTTATTTCTACAACGATTGTTTGTTTTCAATCCTATGTTAGGTAAAAGAGATGGACAGAGTCCTAGCCTTCACCGAGCTTACGTTCCGTGGGGAAGAAAGATGATAAACGAGGGAATGAGACATTGCAGTAGCTGATTTTATGTCGGAAATGAACCTTGGAATGAAACGAGGAAGCAAGTGGGCAGAAGCTATAGACAAGACTCTTGGATTCCTAGGGTTTCTTATTACATGGTTCAGCTTCCTGCCTTTGTTTCATTGAAAAACTCATCGAGAACACACCATCTGATATGCCCTGTCAAGCACAAAACTCACAGGCAAAGAACCACAAGGGAAGACGCATGCTCACTAACAATCAGAACACAAAGTAGACAGGTAGGTAGAACCAGGAATGAGATTCAGGTTAAGAACTGTGAGAGCTAAGAGGCTGGAGGGAAATTCTCCTTTTAGATATTACAAGGCCTCCTGGAGCAGAAGATTGAGGGAGGGACTTCCCTGGTGGTTCAGTGGTTAAGACGCTATGCTCCCAAAGCAGGGGGCCTGGGTTCCTCCCCCCGACCCCGCCCCACCCCGTTCAAGGAACTAGATCCCACATGCTGCAACTGAGAGCTGGCATGCCAGAGTGAAGACCAGGCACAGCCAAATAAAATTTTTTTTCTTTTTTAAAGAAGATTGGAGGAAGTAGAAATGGGGCTTAGGATATGCTACTCCTAAAGATGGCATCTTGGCATTTTGAGTATTTTAATCAGAAGGAATTTGAGAAACGGCCGATTTAGGAAGGATTTTCTCTCTGACCTTCTCACCTTACCTCCCCTGAAACGGGTCATGAGCTCTCAGGGGAGAGGTCCTTTTCTTGCCAGATGGAGGGATGGAAGAGCAATCCGAAGGAACAAGCTTTGCCAGGTTCCCCTGATCGTCACCCTTAGCTCACATCATTTTGCCTGATCTTTTTTCCCCCGTGACTATCCACCCTTTATCAAACCTAACATAAAGTGCTCAGGCTTCTTCATGTCCTCATTTCCTTGAGAAGGCTCTGGAACCACATAAAACTTCCATTAAATAAATTCATACACTGCTCTCTTGTCCATCTGTCTTTCGTCAATCCGTTTTACAGGGCCCCCATCAGAGACCATAAGACAGGGAGGAGGAAAGACTTTTCTTCCCTTACAAGGGGGAGAGGGATTTTTGTGCTATTGTGGGTATTTCTACAGGTTACATCAGCAAGGACATACTGAAGATGGAAGAGGTTTGCTTGGAGATATCCCTAGATGATCATGCTACCTTCTGTAAGATAATTTCGTCTTGAATTGCCTAGACTGGAAATTGGATAAACAGTGTAGAGAACAAAAGGGCATCAAAGAGATTACTGATCACACTTGGCCTCAAATCCTCTCATCCTACAAAGGGTACAAGGAGATACAGCAGAACAGCTAATTCCACTGACTTGATTTGGTCTGATCACAGGACAGCATGGTGCTAGAAACTGCACATGCTCCAGGGTGTCCTTCAACTGTAGGATTTAGGGAATGGAAAGACTGGTCAAATCAGGGTCTTTCCTAGAAAGCCTTACAGAATTGGGAAAGAGTGGAGTGGTGAACTCCCACAGCTGGATTCGGAAAGCCAGGTGGATTTCACGGTGTGGACCTGCTCAGTTGCTTCAGTTGTGTTGGACTCTTTGCAACCCCATGGACTAGAGCCCATCAGGCTCCTCTGTCCATAGGATTCTCCAGGCAAGAATACTGGAGTGGGGTGCCATGCCCTCCTCCAGGAGATCTTCCTGACCCAGGGACTGAACCTGCATCTCCTGTGTCTAAAGCACTGAAGGCAGATTCTTTGCCCACTGAGCCACCAGGGAAGAGTCTAGTAAGCAGGAAAAAGGAACACTTCATGGAGGGATATGAGAGAGGTGACCTCTAAAAAGAACTAGGAGGAAGGAGGGGGAGACAGATAAACAGAAACAAGAGTCTTTTGGCCCAGAGGAAGACACAGATTGGGGAGTGGTTGCGGTGGTCATGGAAAGCTTTCTGCCTTAGTTCTCTATTCCTTCCCTTCCCCTCTGTGCTTCTGATGCAACCCGACTCCCCACCAAGTCCCGGCCACACCCTCCATCCCTGCTAGCATCTCCAGACACAGTTGGGATTGCACAGGACATGGCCAGCCTGCAAAGGAGTCCCCAGGTCCCTTTGCTTTGCAGAAAAGCAAAATATCCCAATGCTGAGATGAATACGCCTCTTCCCTGAGCCTCATGATCTTTCATGAAGCATAGCCGATGGGCCAGGCTGTCAGAAATGCAATTTAAACACTGAGTGCTAAAATAAATATGAATTCTCTGACACTAGAAGCTTGGTTAGTTTAAATTTTTTTTTCTTTCCAATTGCAAGCATGAAGATGTCTCTGTATCTAAGAATAACATCAAAAATGTAACTGATTGACTCATTCTTCTAACATTACATACGTGACTGCCCACTGAATTCTATACGTGAATTGTAAAGTCTTTGTCAGGCCTGGAGAGACAAAGTTAAATAAGTCTATTGAGGAAGACAGATACAAACAAATGTTATCATGTAAAACAGTATATAATTACTGGAATAAGTGGGACAGAGTAAAGTGTGCTGTGTCTCTGCTGGGTAGAGGAAACTTCTTTCTCTGCCTAAAGGCAGAAGGCAGGTTTGAGAGAATTCACTAAGATGGAGATGCTTAGACTGGGTTTTGAAGGATGCACAGGAGTTTGTTCAACATAGTCATGGGGGGAAGGCATTTTAACCAGAGGAAACAGCTTAAACAAAGGAACGGAGGTGTGACAGTGCGACCTGATTGGCAAGGTGAATGTCCAGGCTGGAAAAGCAGGTACAGGTCAGATAACAAAGGGTCTGTTTGCAATGCTAAGTGGTTTAGACTCCATTTTTTCTATAATAAAGTGGAACAGAAAAGCCATTCCATTGGGAATGTGGAAAAGGACACAGGAAGCAGGGAGATCCATTAGAGACTCTTGCTCTATTTCAGACTGAAAGATGACAAGCGTTTGTGCAAAAGAAGACACAGCAATAAGGACATGATGGAAAGCAAGAATTTGGTAAATATTTTATAAATAGAACTGACAGGACTTGTCGAATGACTGGAAAATATACGCAAGAGTAGTGATGACTTACAAAAAGGAACTGAAAGGTCAAAAGTCAAGACCGATTCGTGGATCTGTTACAAATTATTGACTGACCAGTGCCACCCATGACTAAGTTCAGAAGAATCACAAAAAGATTTGGGAAAGAGAAGAGGCCCATTTTTGGATGAATAGGTCTAAAACTCTGGAGAGTCTGAGGACCATCTGGAACCCATGAGCACAGAGAGATGATGCCACAGACATAGACGATCTTGGAAGAATAGATAGACTCTGATATTTGGTACTTTAACGTCCAAGGTAACACACTAGGATACAGTGGCTAAACCCTAAAATACGTTTTATTTTAAACCCTAAAATAGGTTTGAATAAATATACAGAAGACGGGATTGCGCCTTATCTGTGTTTTCCTATAACAACATGGGGCACGCATACATGCTCAGTCATGTTTGTGACCCTTTGGACTGTTGCCCGCCAGGCTCCTCTGTCCAAGGGATTTGCCAGGCAAGAATACTGGAGTGGGTTGCCATTCCCTTCTCCAGGGGATCTTCTCAACCCAGGGCTGGAACCCACGTCTCCTGCATTGCAGGCAAATTCTTTACTGCTGTGCCACGCAGGAAGCCCTGTAACAACACAGTCATGAATTTAATATTTTTGACTAGTTTACAACTAGTAAGATGAACTGTGGTGATTGAATCCAAGTACTGACAAACTGTTACTATCACCATCTGGATCAAATGTTACCTTTTGAACAAACTCACTCTTCTACAACCACTGAACATACAATGAGATACATTCTCTAAAGCAGTCAGCCCTACCTGGATGCAGGAATTTCAGCTATAGACAGTGTCTAAATCAGGTTTCTACATAGGGATATCTAAAATGAATGATAATAGAATAATAAAGCATTCACTAAACAAATGTCTGTTTGCCAGGCACAAAGTAAACGCTTAATGAGTGTTTGCTAACTACAGGGCTTACTGTGTGCCAAGTGTGAGTAAGAAATGGAGCATTCTATGGTTAACTGGGTTGTTTAGGCTTCCCTGGTAGCTCAAAGGAAGAGAATCTGCTTGCAATGCAGGAGACCACCTGCAATGCAGGAGATCACCTGCAATGCAGGAGACAAGAGTTCGATCCCTGGGACGGGAAGATCCCCTGGAGAAGGAAATGGCAACACACTCCAGTATTCTTGCCTGGGACATCCCATAGACAGTGGAGCCTGATGGGCTAGAGTCCATGGGGTTGCAAGAGTCTGACACGACTTAGTGACTAAACCACCACAAAACGACTGCTGTCTAGACTCTCAACCCTCTATCACTTGTAAGATGGAGGTCATTCCCCTGCCATAGCTGAGTCCTCCTGAGACACAGTCCAGGATTATGAGGGTCTCACCTGCTACTCTAGGTCTTGATGGACTAGTGGAGGGTTTCCTACTCCCACTCAGGGAGCCTGGGATAAAAGGGCACTGGCGGACGTGGGTGTGATTCTTCCCACAGGAAGCTCAGAACTCCAGTTCTAAAGAGTCACACTGGAATCTCACTCAAAGGCTTTCCATTCAACTGAAATGTGGGAAAGTAAGGAAACAAACTCACTTTGTGTTGAAGCCATGAAGTTAAAAAGATGTTTGCTCCTTGGAAGAAAAACTATGACAAACCTAGACAGCATATTAAAAAGCAGAGGCATTACTTTGCCAACAAAGGTCCATCTAGTCAAAATAATAGTTTTTCCGGGAGTCATGTATGGATATGAGAAGTGGACCATTAATAAATCTGAGCACCAAAGAATTGATGCTTTTGAACTGTGGTGTTGGAGAAGACTTGAGAGTCCCTTGGACTGCAAGGAGATCCAACCAGTCCATCCTAAAGAAAATCAGTCCTGAATGTTCATTGGAAGGACTGATGCTGAGGCTGAAACTCCAATACTGTGGTCACCTGATGCGAAGAACTGACTCATTAGAGAAGACCCTGATGCTGGGAAAGATTGAAGGCAGGAGGAGAAGAGGACGACAGAGGATGAGATGGTTGAATGGCATTACCAAATCTTGGACATGAGTTTGAGTAAACTCTGGGAGTTGGTGATGGACAGGGAGGCCTGGCGTGCTGCAGTCCATGGGGTTGCAAAGAGTCAGACACAACTGGGCAACTGAACTGAACTGAAGGAAAAAAAAGAAAGGGAAACCCATGTGAAGACTGCCCATATTCCACAGGTGTCCAAGGCAGTGCTCATCTGCTGGTGAGGGAGTCTGAAACAGCAGATGGGAACCGGCTATCCCCGGCCCTTAGGGCTCTCCCCTCAGAGCACAAACCACCCTTCTCACCTGGCACCCGTCTCTTTCTTAAAGCTCCAGGCTCATTCTTAAAGCTAGGTCTTTTCCACAGAGCATGACCTCTAAAAGCAAACCATCTCATCTGTCACTTAATCAAAGAAGGAAAACCATTTCAGACCTAGAGAAAATCTTGACTGTGTTGGTCTCCTTAAGAGGCAATAAGATACACACTACTATATATAAAATAGATAACTAATAAGGACCTACTGTATAGCACAGGGAACTCTACACAGCACTCTGTAATGGCCTATATGGGAAAAGAATCTAAAAAAGAGTGATATAGGTGTGTGTAAATCTGACTCACTTTGCTGTACACCCGAAACTAACACAGCATTATAAATCGCCTGTGTTGCTGCTTTGCCACTAAGACATGTCCTATCCACCCGGTTCCTTTGCCCATGTCACGGGATTTTCCAGGCAAGAATACTGGGGCAGGTTGCCATTTCCTACTCCAGAGGATCTTCTGATTCAGGGATCAGACTCACATCTCCTGCTTGGCAGGAGGGTTCTTTACCATATGCGTCATGAGAACAACCTAAGTGTCCGCTGGTGGATGAAAGGATGAAGAAGTTATTTTACCTGTGCATGTATACACACACACACACAATGGATTATTATTCACCCATAAAAAATGAAGAAATCCTACTACTTGTGACAACATGGATGAATCTTGAGGGCATTATGCTAAGCAAAAAGAATCAGAGAAAATCACTGCATGATCTTGCTTATCTGTTGAATCTTTAAAAAGAGAGATAGAGAAGTCTTTTTCTCATAGAAAAAGAGATGAGTCTTGAGGTTTATAGAGGGGAAGAGTAGGGGAGGGGGAGTTAGAGGATGTGGTCAAATGACACAAACTTCCAGTTAGGAGGCAAACAAGTACTCGGGATATAACATACACCATATTGTTAACTATAGCCAACACCACTGTGCGATACATAGGAAAGCTGTTAAGAGAGTAAATTCTAAGAGTTCTCATCACAAGGAAAAGCTGTTTCTTTTTTTTTTTCTTTCTTTTCTATTCTATCCAGAAGAGAAGATGGAGGCTATCTAATTCACCGTAGGGATCATTTCACAATATATATGCATCAGATCACCAGTCTGTACACCTCAAACTTCCACAGTGACGTCTGTCAGTTACTTCTCAATAAACCAGAGAAAAATACCTTAGATGGGTAATCAAAAGGACGGAACTCACACTCGAGCCTCTTGGGGGAGCGTTAGGCCCAGTGTGTATACCCGTGACCCCCACCCCTGAGAGATTCCTCCCGTGGAACTAGAACAGGAGAAGAGGAGAGATGCCATATCCAGTCATCTCACAACCCCACGACTGTTGGCTTGAACGCAGACATGACTGAGTTTGAAACCTGGCTCTGGGGAGTTCTAAGAAATTTGGCAAGTTTATTTAAAAACCTTCCCGAACACCTGCTTCCTCATCTCAAAAATGGGTTTAATATCAACCCATTGAGATGGTTGCTGGGAGGATTATAAAGTTAAATAACATATGTTAAGGTACCGAGCAGAATAACTAGGGTAGAGTAGGCATTTTTAGATGTTTGAAAAATAAGCCAATGATGTTAAGATAGTCTCAATATAATAACCACTGACGGTGCTGAATCTTTTTAGATCCTTTTCTGGTTGAGCTAAGGATTTGCTAGAAAGTTTAAACGATATATACGCACACACACACATCTCCTAGTTCACCCACAAATATATATACATATATAATTTGAAATATGTATAAAATTTGAAATATATATATAAAATTTGAAATATATCTATATTTATTTATATAATAAGGACTTATTTCTAACTTCGGTCTAAATCTGGAATCAGCAAACTTTTTTTGGTAAAGGTCTAGATAGTAAATATTTTCTGCTTTGTGGGCCATCTGGATTCTGATGCAACTACTCAGAGCTATCTTCTCAGCACAAAATAACCACAGACAATATGGAAACATCTGAGCATGGCTGCATGCCAATACTATTCACTTAAGGACATATATTTATTTCCAGGAGCGAGAAGGCTCTGGTCTAAATGTACATTAAAAGCACAAATGAGGTGGTTACCCTTTTACTTCCTATGTAAACTTTGAAACTGAGTCCTACGAACTCAGCTGAGTCCAACCACCAAACTCCTTCAGTACAGAAATGAAAATGAAAGGGATCCAAGAATTAAATCCACTGAGTTATCTTGACCCTTATAAGCTCATCTATATAGTCAAAATAAAGAATATTTATGCACAGAAGATTCAGGAAGGAAAAAACCTTCACACAAAATGCACTCCACCACTTTTTATTTTCCCAAATAACCTACTGAGCCTCATTCTGCAAACATATAAGGTATAATAAAACTGCTTTGTTTGGGTAAAAATTTACTTGTAAAAAAATGAGAGGAAAGGGATTAAAAGCAATCATAAAAGGTAATTGCACAGAAGCAGCATTGTGCATGGAGAAGGACCTGGCAGCCCACTCCAGTGCTCTTGCCTAGAGAATCCTGTGGACAGAGGAGCCTGGCGGGCTGCTGTCCATAGCGTCGCACAGAGTCAGACACAACTGCAGCAACTTAGCACGCATGCCTGCATTGGAGAAGGAAGTGGGAACCCACTCCAGTGCTCTTGCCTGCAGAATCCCAGGGACGGAGGAGCGTGGTGGGCTGCCGTCTATGGGGTCACACAGAGTCGGACACAACTGAAGCGACTTAACAGCAGCAGCATTGTACAAGTGACTAGGGTTTTAGAGTTTATAGAACACTTTACATATACTCTCTAGTATTTACTGTTTATGACAGTCAGGCTATCTCTGACAGACTATGATTACTGCACACATCTTACAAAATATACGGACTTGCCTGGAGCCAACAGAGCTAATGGATGAAGCTGTCAGAACTGACCCCAGAATCTTTGTCTTGGACGCTAAGTTCTTCTGCCATACAGAACTGCCTCTTTTTTAATGCAGTGCTATCCAGTGGACGTGGCTTAAACAAACATTGCGGGAAGGAGAAAAGGTGAAATATATTCAGCGAAGTGATTAATGCTGATGCAGAGTAATTAATGTTTTGAATATGATCTGTAATCCATATGGAAGGTGTAATCAAAACACGAGAGAGGTGACCTACCCACTCTAGGGTGAAGCTTCATAAAATACTAACCATGGTAGGGATTTTAGGGCCAGCTCTACATGGCGGGGCTGTTCTCTTTACATTAGAAAAATTGGGGTGGGGGTGGTTAGAATGGATAATTGACCTTCCTTTAAATGTCAGGCCGATATGTGGCTAGACAGCAATTTTATAATCAGTCCACTTCTAATACATATTAAATTTGCAATACGAATTTGACATTATAAATAATGCTTTGTGCACTGATCTGGCTACTTTCAAAAATAAATCAACTGAAATATGTGTTCTATAGAATTAATTTATAAGAGGCACTGCTGTGTTGGATAAACATACACACACACACACACACACATATTTAGATATATATATATATATTCAAAGGTTATACCAAATTACATTCCTACCATCAGTGTATGAGGATTTCATTACCTCAAAGGCATGCCAATTTTGGCTACCAGTGATTCTGTTAATCTTTGCCAACTCAAGATGTAAAAATAGTATCTCACTGCTATTTTAACTGCATTTCTCTGGACACCAACATTCAGGAGCAGCAATTAAAGCCCTTGGATAAGAGTAACCTTCACCCCACTGGTTAGAATTTGATCAAAGGCTGGTGACAAGAAAGCAGCAGCAAGGACGCCACTTCAAGGACTAAATGATGTCCAGAAAGAATGTGGTGGTTTGAGTCGCAGTGAATCAGGTGTAGTAAACACCACTAGTTCTGAATTATCAAGAGGTCATCCCCCTTCCTTCTGGTAACAGGTTTTATTTATTTATTTTTCTTAAAGTCCTTCTCTCAGGGATGATGAAGCCTCAGTCCGTATGGTTTCTGTACAGCCGACATCCCCACCCCGGCTCACTGTGGGCATGCCGGTGAGCCTAGCTCCAGAGGAACTCACATTCCGTGACAACGGGGACGGCTCTGAGTGAAGGGCATCAAACCATCGTTTCACACTGAGGCTGTTCAGAGAAAAGATGAAAGCGGGGGCCAGTTAGTGAGCATCTTCCCCCTTTGCAATGGCGGAGCCAACCTAAACTTGGCGGCTACAGACGTTAGTGACAGAGTGAGACCTGGTCCTGGTGATGCCACCTGGCCTTCTGCATCCAATAGACCTGGAACAATTCCTCAAGTTTTCAGTTCGGAAGGTTAATATTCTTCCTTTCTGCTTAGATCAGCTTGCGTAGGGTTTCTGCCACTTATATCCAACAGAAAACTAGCTAGTACAACAGTTCAGAAGGGTTCTGACCCCAAGTGTTACCTGACTAAAACTTAAAGTAGGGGATTCCCGGCATTCTTATGCCATTTCACAGCATCACAGCAAGGCTGAAGGGCCTCAGTGAGCAAAACTCTAACACACAACAGGAAACGGGAATGAAACAAATTACAAGTGCAGAAATAGGACAAGTGTGTGTATGTAAACACACACACCCACACATATATAAGGTGGTAGTGGATTAGTTGTTAAGTTCTGTCCAACTCTTGTGACTCCATGGACAGTAGCCAGGCAGGCTCCTCTGCCCATGGGATTTCCCAGGCAAGAATCCTGGAGTGGGTTGCCATTTCCTTCTCCAGGGCATCTTCCCCACCCAGGGTTCGAACCTGCATGTCCTACATTACAGGCAGATTCTTTACCACTGAGCCACCAGGGAGGCCTGTGTATATCTATACACATACGTATTAGATTGGCCAAAAAGTCTGTTTGGGTTTTTCCATAACATCTTATGGAAAACACACACACACACATGCACACACACACACACACACACACACTGAGACATGTTTGTGGAAAGAGTAGAACAGTAAATAAATGGTGTTGAGTCAATTGAATATCATTTTACAAGAAAAACAATGGGTGCCAGATCTCATATGCAATTTGGAAAAAGTAAATTCCTGGTGAGTTTTTAAAATTTAAAGATAAAACAAAAAATATCAATTATGATAGGAAAATAGAAGTGGCTCTTCTTATAAAAGCTAGATGGGGAGGAAGAGCTCCGGTGTCAAGAATAAAAGTGATGACTCAGAGATTACCTTTTTATGAGGCATAAGATCCTGCAGATACAGTCTAAAAGGCAATTGACAGCCTGTGTTTATAACACAGGTGTACCTGATGAAGGTGAACAGACATAGCCTACCGAGAATTCCTACAATTTAATAAGAGAAAAGATCAACTGATTGAAAATGGAAAGACTGTGCATCAGTGATTCGCACAGGAGGAAAGATACCTCCTATTACTAGCAGTCAGGAAAATGTAAATTAAAGCAACAATATAACCATGTGCCATCAGCTCAGTCCAGTTCAGTCGCTCAGTTGTGTCCGACTCTTTGCGACCCCAGGAATCGCAGCACGCCAGGCCTCCCTGTCCATCACCAACTCCCAAAGTTCACTAAGACTCACGTCCATCAAGTCAGTGATGCCATCCAGCCATCTCATCCTCTGTTGTCCCCTTCTCCTCCTGCCCCCAATCCCTCCCAGCATCAGTCTTTTCCAATGAGTCAACTCTTCGCATGAGGTGGCCAAAGTACTGAAGTTTCAGCTTCAGCATCATTCCTTCCAAAGAAATCCCAGGGCTGATCTCCTTCAGAATGGACTGGTTGGATCTCCTTGCAGTCCAAGGGACTCTCAAGACTCTTCTCCAACACCACAGTTCAAAAGTATCAATTCTTCGGCGCTCAGCCTTCTTCACAGTCCAACTCTCACATCCATACATGACTACTGGAAAAACCATAGCCTTGACTAGACGGACCTTAGTCGGCAAAGTAATGTCTCTGCTTTTGAATATACTATCTAGGTTGGTCATAAGTTTCCTTCCAAGGAGTAAGCATTTTTTAATTTCATGGCTGCAGTCACCATCTGCAGTTACTGGCCCTCAATAAGCTTTAAAAGCTTGCAGATATCCAATGTTAGCCAGGCAGTTTACAGCGTTGGGAAGATTCAAAACTGGTCCAATGCTTAGGGGTTAAAAAGTTGATAATATTTGGGTTGAATTTAAAAATCTGTGCAACTTTCACTAATTGTTTCCTTTCTGGGAACTTATCCAACAGAAAGAAAAAGTACCAGAAGTAAAGAAATAGATAAGAGTGTTCATCACCGCAATGCTTACTTTACTCAGAGACAAAACAAACAAATCCAAAGTAAAAATAATCTAAATGCTATCAGCGAGGGCAAGGCTGAATGAACTGTGATGTGCCTGCACTGTGAAATATTATGCAGCTGTCACAAAGGGTCAGATAAATTTTTAATACTGTCACGAAGGAGGAAGTCACACCATGTGAGAAGTCAACTTACTCAATAAAATGCAGAATACAAGTCTGTCCTTAAAACACACACACATGAACGTGTATATTTGTGGTAACAAAGGAGAGAAAAACAGAAAGCACAAACCAGCCTGTAAGTGGGAATCCTGCCTTGCGCCAAGGGGGACGGCGGAGGACTGAAGCGGCAGACAGAGAGGGGCCACCCATTCATTTCACATAGTTCTGTGTTGCGTTAATAGTTTTTAAAGCCATGTATTAACTTTTTTTCCTTCAAAGGAACTAAAATAAAGATTTTTTTTTAAAGGATAAAATTGTCTCTGGAACTTCTAATTAAAAACATTTTTAAAAAGGAAACAGACAGGAACGGTAGTCAGTCTTGGAACCCTTCTGTGCAATTTTCATTTGCTCTCTGCCTCTAGGAAAATGCATCACGTGGAACATTAAATATACAAGTCTCCTGGCATTCATCCAGTCGGAGCTTGCCCCACTGAAACTTAATATAGGCGCTTCCATAATTAAATGCACCAAACAACTAAAATATCCATATAATTACCACAAAGCTGATATAATTGCATACAACCTTTTATTAGATAATAGTATTGTCCCTACATGAACACCAAGATAGCTCCCACAGAACAGTCCTCGTAGCTCTTTGATTTACCTAAAATTATCCAATTAATCTGCAGATTGCCACTAGGAAAAAAATAATCTTCTAATAAATATCTTTGTCAAAACAGAATCAAGTTATTAGATTTCTATGTAGACACATTCCTTACTTTGAGAAAAGAAAAAAATAAAACTTCAAGTTACCAAAAAAAAAAAAAATCTTTCTCTTTGATCTAGCAGGCAAATGTTATGGGTACATTATATGTGAAAAGATTGGTTTTATTTGATTCTAGACTTTACTTCTTTGGACTTCCCTGGTGGCTTTTTTTTTTTTTTTTTTTTTGGAGTTCCCTGGTGGCTCAGATGGTAAAGCGTTTGCCTATAATGAGGGAGACCTGGGTTCATTTCCTGAGTGGGGAAGATCCTCTGGAGAAGGCAATGGCACCCCACTCCAGTACTCTTGCCTGGAAAATCCCATGGACGGAGGAGCCTGGTAGGCTATAGTCCATGGGGTCCCAAAGAGTCAGACATGACTGAGTGACTTCACTTACTTTTGTAGAGCAGTTTTCAGTTTCAAGCAGAGAGAGAGTAAGGTATGGAGATTTCCCATTTACTCCTTGGCTCCTACAGGCCTAGCCTTTGCTACCATCAGCATCCACTCCAAAGTAGGGTGTTTGTAACCACTGATGAACCCAGACAAATAATTATCACCCAAAGTCTGTAACTTACATGAGGTTCAATTTCGGTGTACAGTCTACGGGTCTGGACAAATGTATGTGTAAGAAGACATATCTTCACTACAGAGAGTAGTTACACTGTGCTAACGATGTCCTGTTCCCCTACCTATCCCTCCTCCCCCTCTAATCCCTGGCAATCCTTAGCCTTTTATTGTCTCCAAAGTTTTGCCTTTCCCAGATGCCGCTGGAAACATATCATGCGTAGCCTTTTCACACTAACGTTCCTCCACTTAGTAATACGCATTTTCATTTCTCACATGTCTGTTCATGACCTGATAGCTTCTTTTGTTTCTCTTTTTTAAGATTTTTTAAAAATATGGACCATTTTAAAAATCTTTATTGAGCTTCTTACAATATTATTGTTGTTTTGGTTTGGTTTTTTGATTGTGAGGCATGTGGGGTCTTAGCTCTAAGCAGTGAACCCGCAGCCCACTGCGCTGGAAGGTGAAGTCTTGATCGGTGGACTGCCAGGGAAAGCCCTGCTCATTTTATTTCAATGCTGAATAATATTCCATGATCTGGATGTACTGATCTAGCATCCTACTCAAGGATATCTTGGTTGTTCCCAAGTTTGGTGACTATGAATAAAAGCTGTTCTAAATACTCATGTGCAAGGTTTAGAGGAAGAAAGCTTTCAGCACTTTTCAGTAAATACCTAGGACCAGGACTGGCAGATCAGATGGTTAGATGTTTTAATTTGCAAGAAACCACCAAACTACCTGTCAAAGTGCATGCGTGATAAGTTGCTTAAGTCGTGTCCAACTCTTTGAGACACTATGGACTGCAGCCCACCAGGCTCCTCTGTCCATGGAGATTCTCTAGGCAAGAACACTGGAGTGGATCACCATGCCCTCCTCCAGGGGGTCTGCCCAACTCAGAGATCAAACCTGCTTCTCTTATGTCTCCTGCACTGGCAGGCGGGTTCTTTACCAGTAGCGCCACCTGGGAAGCCCTATCTGTCAAAGTAGGTGAAGCATTTTGCATTCCCACCAGCAAACTGTGACAGCTTCCTTTTGTTCCACATGTTTGTCAGCATTTGGGGTTGTCAGTGCTCCAGATTTTGGCCATTTTAATACATATACAGTGGTATTTCACAGTTGTTTTAATTTCCAGTTACAAGTGTTGTTTATTTATTCTGAAAACAAAATAAGACAAAACACCAAACCTCAAACAAAAACAGCTTGAAAGATCTTTGCTGGGAAGGCAGTTAAATTACAGTGACAGATGTTATAGGCAAAATTGTGCCCACCACTTTCATATGTTGAGTTCCTAACCCCATACTATTTGAGAATATGACTGTATTTGGAGATAAAGTCTTCAAATTGAAATGAGATCCTGTGGATGGACCCTAATCCAATATGACTGTGTCCTTATGAGGAGAGGGCTTTAGAACATGGACACCCACAGAGGGGTGCCCACGTGACCACACAGGGAGAAGACGGCCATCTAGAAGTCAAGCAGAGTCCAATGCTCCTGGCACCTTGATCTCGGATTGTCAGCCTCTGGAACTATGGGAAAATAAATTTCTGTTATTTAAGCCATTCAGTCTGCGGTACTTTGCTATGGGAGCCCCAGCAAACTAACACAATGTACATTATAGAACACTCCACAGCCATTGCCAAGAAGCAGCAGGACTGCAATGTACAGATCCTAAGAATATTCTCTACACATTGCTGGGACCGATGAATATACCGTCCAAGTCTTAAAGATATAAGCAGCATTGGATGTACTGCCAATGAAAATCATCTGGACAAGACTTGTGGGTCAGTAGTTAATCAGTCACAAAATAATTTTTCTTTCTCAGGTGTCCTCCATTTCAAATAGCTTATCTTAATTCTGAAACTTGCTAAAATCCTTGATGTACCTAAATTAATATTTAGGGGTTGGAGGGAGAAGACAAAAAAAATTAAAACTCTTTTGAAAGAATGACATTGTAAATTAAGTGTTTATCCTGAATTAAAAAAGTGTGATGATATCTAAACTCCAATCTCAAAAACACAAAATTTCTAGTGGAATCTCAGGAACGCACAAGAAGGAATATTTTTCATTTCTTGTCTTGGGAATGGGGGGTTGGTACTTTGAGCATCGCCACAGTCCTCTAATCACCTCTTGGGGAGGAATGCAGCTATCCACAGAATTCTTTAACCCCCAAGAATTCTGGGGGACAGAGCCAGAAGCAGGGCTTGCAAGGGCAAAATAGCATTTGGCAATATGTGTTTTGTCTTACAAATCCATATTCATTTTACATTCAACTCCGCAGTACATCTGAGCTGGCTTTAATGTAAAATAGTGTTTACAATTCTTTCATTTCTCTCTTCTAGGTCAAATGAGTGCTCCAAGACATGCACTTGGATTTTTCTGTGGTTGAGGAGTCTTGATGCACATTGCTATGTGGTCATGATAGTCTGGCAAACTCAGAAGGTGACTGTTGTTGTTCAGTGGGTAAGTCGTGTCTCTTTGCAACCTCATGGACTGTAACACACCAGGCTTCCTTGTCCCTCACTATTGACAGTGGGTCAATAGTGGATGTCAATTCTCGTCTTACTCTGAAATACCAATGGTCCATGCTTCATTCTTCTGACCAGTGGCGCTCACCATGATTGTGAGAATCATGCCTAATGTATCTGGCACTCAGTACATCCCTGGTGTCATGCCAAGCCCTTTTCATGCATCTTCTCACTCAATCCTTCTAACAAGTCAGTGAGTCTAGCACCATGACCATCCACATTTTGAAGATAGGGACATGTATCTATTCTCCAAGATCAAACCAATGACAAAGACACTGTAATAAATAGTGTTTGGCTATCAAAAAAAAAAAAAAAGAAAGAAAGAAAAACAAACAAACAAAAGAACCCACAGCTCTAAGGAATTATACCAAGGGATGTTTTTTGGTTTCGGTTTAGAGGAAACCATTCTGTCTTTGCGCTTGCCCATGCACGTGGCCATGCACTTCACCCTGAGAGGGCATCCAGCTTCCCCTCACTTTGCTCCAGTCATCTATAATCTGCACTGCAGGGGAGACTCTTACACCCACTTTTTTTAAGGAGCTGAATTTACAACTCCATTTGTAACACCTACCTGCACACAACAATTGGCTAATTAGACTCTGGTCATTAAAGCAGATCAAACGATGAAGGACAGCAAATCACTGGGGTCCACATTATCATTCATCCTAGCAGAGAGCAGCCCCTACTCCGGGGCCTCAAATGAGACGATCATTTCCCGGAACTTGGACTATGCGCATAAAACGGTCCTTAATTGTAGCCCTTCGAATACCCCCAGCGATTTAATGAGTCCTGGGGCACTGCAGGAACCGGGGAAAGAACTAGAGCTCAGATGATTAAAGTTACAGTTGAGACTCCAGAGAAGCAGTTAGCAATTCACAATGTATCGCTGAAGACACATTTCTCTCCACATCAAACTAAAGCTATGGCAGGATGACTTTCAGAAATCCAAGGTCACCTGAAAACAGCGCAGGACTCCAGAGATGAGCCCTGGGTTCTTACCTTGCTTCACAATGAGTTTTTTCCAGACTCCATCACCTTCCATCAGCAAGGGACTCCATGGTATCATAACACTGGCTGCATCACATTCTCCTTGATGCACAGCCTTTATTTTTTTTTTTACTTTCATGACACCCCAATTCCCTGTTGCTTCAGTGGGTGCTTTTTTAATGGAGCAGAGCCCTCTGGGCCTTCCCAAGACAGACCTCTTCCCACGTGCTCCATCTGCCTTTTGTCCATAGAAAAACGTTAGCCAAAGAATACGTTCAATCAGAGAAATGGAAGCATGAGGCCACCTTCTCTGGAGGATTGCTGCACTCCCCGATTGAGCTGTCTCTCCTTTTACCCAGTCCTTTCAGTGCTGGATTCTTTAGCAACGCACAGCTGAACCCCAGTTTAGTAACACTTTGACTTCTTTATGGATTCTTTCTCCTCTGGGAATCTTCCCAACATTTGGATCCAAAGAGGTCTTGAGTCCTCTTTCCTTTTCACTCCAAACTCTACCTAGATGACCCTGTCAGTTCCCATGGTTTAAACATCATTTGTATTCCAAAACTTCCAAATACAGCACGAGTCACTTCCCAGGGTCAGGTTCATACACCCAAACGCCTACTTCACATTTATCATCACGTATGTGACTTCAAACACCGCACCTACAACTTAATCAGCCATCTTCTCCCTTAGACCTAATATCAATTCCTCTTCTATTTCCGCCATCTCAATAAATGCTACCTGCATCTGCCTAGAACATTCCAGAATGAAACAAGAGCATCCACATGGCTTCCTTTCACATGTTCACCCATCATTAACAATTAATCCACAAGTCACATTGAATCTCCCACCTTGTATCTCATAGATCTGTTCCATTCCCTTCACCCCCACAGCCATTATGCTCACCCAAAGGCTCCATCATTTCTCACCTGCAACAGCCCCCTAACTAATGATCCTCTCCCATCTTCTTCTACCGCAATCCATTCTCCACACTGCAGGGAGAGTTATCTTTCTAAATGGAAAATTTGATCCACTTCAATGGTTACCAATTGTCCTTAGAGTAAAAGCTAAACTCCTTAACTGGCCTTAACAGAGCCCTAAGTTATCTGGTCCTCACTTATCTCTAGGTTCACTGACTGTGGCTTTTTCCCATCATCATCGATAAACTCAAACAGGGATGCGCACACACACTCATATACACACACTGATCCACTTTCTGTTCTAAGAACACATAATTCCCTTCATCTCCAGTCCTTTGACATGCCATTTTCTCTACTTGTGGGAACACAGACTTAATCACATTTCTATCTTCCTTCCTACTCCTTGGCGTCTATCAAAAGCCCAGCAGCAAAGTAGGTACCAAATAAATTACTGTTAAAGAAATATTGGGTTTCCCAGGTAGATTTAGTGGGTAAAGAATTCACCTACAATACACGAATTACAAGAGATGCAGGTTCAATCTCTGGGTTGGGAAGCGCCCCTAGAGGAGGAAATGGCAACCCACTCCAGTATTCTCGCCTGAAAAGTCCTGTGGACAACGCATCCTGGTGGGCTACAGTACAAAGGGTCGCAAAGAGTCAGACACGCCTGAGCAACTAGGCACACCAAGGAATACAGCAAGACACGCAGCTCCCTAGCCCGTTTCCTTCCTTCCTTCCTTCTTTCCATTTTGCCAAAATTCTTAGATATAAAGATATAAGCTCAGTACTCGATTTCAGGGTCTGGCTTTAGCCTAAGATTGTTAGTAGATTTGAATACCTTTCAGCCTCCTCCCTCTTCTTGCTGGCATTCTCTCCTCATCCTTTCATTATTAAATGCACATGTTTTCTTTGGTCTTAGTCATCTTATGGTTTACTGAATCTGTGCTTTTATTGTAAGCCACCCCAAACCCATTTTGAAATAGAGACAAAGAAAAGGCAACCATAAAATTAAAACAAATACGGCCATAACCAGCTATAGCCACTGCCCGCCCAC
Organism: Oryx dammah; assembly: GCF_014754425.2. Lineage (NCBI taxonomy): Eukaryota > Metazoa > Chordata > Mammalia > Artiodactyla > Bovidae > Oryx > Oryx dammah. The sequence continues at coordinate 162,516,711 of NW_024070186.1, read as the reverse complement.
CCCCCGCCACCCTCCCCGCCCCACTGCAGCCTTTCAGGCTTTCTGAAATGCTGAAGACCACTAACACTTGATTAAAAAGTCATCGTATATTTATGGCAATACGAGTTACCTGTCTATACGATAAACCTGGGACAGGAAGGCCTTGTGGTAATATTGATCTAGGTGAGTAAGAGAAGCGTGTCATGGTTTTATGGTAATAGTTTACAGCAGCTTCACGGTGATTAACAATTGCATTCAGAGAACTCCTGCCCTCTAGAGATAGGTCTTGTTTACATCCTGCCTGCCACTCACCAGGAGGCCAAGGGGCTTTGCTGAAGGTCAAGGTTGACCATAAACTTGCTCTGTGCACCCTTTCTCATCACTGCCAAGCAGAAAGGGTACCTCCCTCCTTAAGGTGGATATTTCATCTTTTCCTTCTCTTATCACTGCATTCTTGCTATTACAATGTACTTAGATATTTAAAGTCCATACATTTCCCATTGAGTTAGGAATCCATAAGGTTAGATATTTTTTTCTCTAAAAAGATCTTTAAGGACTTCCCTGGGAGTCCAGTGTAGGACTCTATGCTTCTATTGCAAGGGGCAAGGGTTTGATCCCTGGTCAGGGAACTAAGGTACCATATGCCACACAGTGTGGCCAGATATAATAATAATAATATTTTAAAAAGAACGAGGTATGTAAGGAAGGAAAGAGTTTCCGTGATCAGTAAAGAAGAACAGAGGAACATTGGGGAGGGCAGGAAAGGGAAAACAAGGCGGAGAGAGAAAGGAAGAGGCGGGGAGGGCTATGCCCTTCCTCACTCAAGTTCATTCCTGAGTGACACACAGAAACACTCTCCCAAGTAGACAGTGTTAACAACTTCGAGGCAGAATCATGAAAGTGAAACTCCCTCAGTCATGTCCGACTCTTTGCGACCCCGTGGACTATACAGTCCATGGGATTCTCCAGGCCAGAATCCTGGGGTGGATAACCGTTCCCTTCTCCAGAAGATCTTCCCAACCCAGAGATTCTACCCAGGTCTCCCACATTGCAGGTGGATTCTTTACCAGCTCAGACACAAAGGAAGCCCAAGAATACTGGAGTGGGTAGGCTATCCCTTCTCCAGCAGATCTTCCTGACCCAGGAATCAAACCGGGGTCTCCTGCATTGCAGGCAGATTCTTTCGCAACTGAGCTATCAGGGAAGCCCTGGAATCATGAAAACTTTAGGTCAAATGATGGTGTTAAGAAGCCCAATGTTATTGGGGGACTTCCCTGGTGGTTCAGTGGTTGAGAATCTGCCTTCCAATGCAGGATATGCAGGTTCGATTCCTGCTGGGGAAACGAAGATCCCACATGCCTTGAGACAATTTAGGGCACACATTGCAACTAGACAAAGCCTGTGTGCTGCAAGGAAGACCCAGTGCAGCCACAAGTTACGAAAGGAAGTATGTTATCAGTATTCTTACAAAATACTGACAATTATTCGTATACATTTTTATTGTCCCTCTTCTCCTCTAGATCATCACGGTCCAAAAGAACGTTTGACGATGAGCAGGTACTACCCATCTGTGCCATCTGAAACAGTAGCCTCTAGTCACAAGTGACTAGTAACACTAGAAATACGGCTTGTCTGACTGAGGCAGTGAATTTTCAATTTCATCTCATTCTAACTCATTTACATGTAATTTAAATAGCCACCTGGGCCTCGTGGCAGCCACCTCCATCAGCACAGGTAGAGATTAGAAAAATCCTTGAACAATAAGGATTTTGTCCACTTTCTGCCATAAACGTCCATGGAAGGAGAGGAGGGAATAAAATGAAAGAAGTGACAATGTAACCGGCTGGAGTGTTCCCCCATAAAGCAACACTGAACGTGACTACACAGGTTAGAATAATCATGGAGAATGGTTAACCAGCAGGTCACGAGTGCGGTCTGCGTGCAAGCCCTGCTCTAACACTACCTTGGATCAACTCAGGAACCCCGTGGGGGAGACAGAAGCACTTCCTCCCTTCATAGATGTGCAACTGGGGCACAGAGAGGTTTATAACTCACTCAAGGGTCACACAGCTAGTGAGACAGGACAGGAGGATTTACATTCAACCAAGCTACCGGCAGGGACTAACGCTCTAAACCCCTGTAGCGAAGGTTTGCTCTGGCATCGTTTGATAATCTTGAAGTCCCTAGTGGATGCTTCTCAGAGGGTCTTCTCTGCCCTCCAAGAGCTGGAACCTACAAACAATGGTGCTGGAAGCAGGGGGTAATAGTGGGAAGAGCGCTAAGGCCAAAGGTCCGTCATAATCCTGCCGGTAGTGCTGTGGACTGAGAAACACGGGTCGGGGCACCTAACCCTGTCAGTGCTGGGCAGGGAAGGTTTCCCGACCAGGAAATTCCAGAAAGCTAAATCTAGAAAGATGATCAGGAAGTCTATCTAGTTTGGCGGGTCAGGAAATCTTTCCAGGTGAAGGTAATCCAAAGGTAGAAAGGTACAGCAATCTCGTGGGGAGTCAAGCCACACCCAGAGGCTGAGAGGTGGCAGCAAGCATTAAGCAAAGGGCCTGGACTTCCCTGGTGGCTCAGGGGTCAGGAATTTCATCCATCAATGCAGGGGACGTGGGTTGGATCCCTCGTCTGGGAAGATCCCACATGCTGGGGGCCAACCAAGCCTGTGTACCACAACTACTGATGCCCATGTGATCTAAATCTCAAGCTCTGTAACAAGAGAAGGCACTGTAGTGAGAAACTTGAGCATTGCAACCAAGAGTAGCCCCTGCTCACTGCAGCCAGAGAAAGCCCACGCGTGGCAGCAAACACCGAGCACAGCCAAAAATAAATAAATAAATACATACATATATTAAAGCTCTGTTTCCATATCCTCACCGATACCAGTACCTGACTATGAACAATGCAGGTAAAGCATGGAACGCCAATAAGCAGAACATAACTTTACTACGTCCATCTCAGCCACAGTTATCCATAATGTTGCTAATCATTAGAATCAATAATTATTATTGCACATCCACAGAATGCTTTCTGTGACATACACATTTTAGGCCACTTTGTAACAAACTCTTTGGCTTCAAAAAAAAAAAAAAATTACAGGTAGCATTTGAGCCAGGTTTGCACAGATGTACCTTAGGTGAAGAAGGAGTTTTGTTGAATCTGGAGAAGTGCATTTGAGAGGTGAAGCTTCAGGATACGGTGACTGAGAGGCTCAGTGGTGAGGAAAGGAGAGCCAGGGGAGAGCCTTGGGAGAGTGGAAAACATCCAGCCGGCTCCAGCACTTTCCACCACTCCCGACTGGCTTACACTGGGCCCAGGTTTCTCGCCCACATTATCTGCATGGGCATTTGAGCCCATTGTTTAGGGGGTGTAAAGAATGAGACCAGATCAATATTTCGGGGGTTACATTTATTTCTAGGTCCATTTATTCCTCCTCCCCTTGCTTCCTTGGGTCCAGGAAGGATTAAATGGCCTCCCATTGATAAACATAATACAGCCAATTAAAACAGATTTATTTCTCTTGTTGGGTCCATTGTGCTAAGTCACTTCAGTCATGTTCAACCCTATGCAACCCCATGGGCTGTAGCCCACCAGGCTCCTCTGTCCACGGGACTCTCCAGGCAAGAATACTGGAGTGGGTTGCCATGCCCTCCTCCAGGGGACCTTCTCAACCCAGGAATGGAACCCAGGTCTCTAGGATTTCAGGTGGATTCTTCACTGTCTGAGTCACCAGGGAAGCTCCATTTATCTTGTTAATAGGTGATAAAAAGGGAAGAAATGAAAATGGGAGTAGCAAACACACAGACCCCAGAAAATGAGTTATTACTGACACACAAAGCACAAAACCCTCCCTCTTTGCTCAGGGGCAAAACCATTTGTTTGGATTTTCCTACTAATCAATAGTAGGGTGGGGGGACTAACTAATTTCCATAACACCAGGCGCCTATATTGAGAAAGTAAACCAATGACTCAATTTTGTAAGATTGTTCCTCCATGTAGAAGCAAAAGGAAGTTTTGCTGAGTAACAAGCATCCCACTCACTGTTTGCTGAGCACTCAGGCCACACCTCCCTACACTGTGGGGTATACAGGAAGCCTCTTGACACCACGAGGCAGACACTGACAGTCACGTCCCTCACATCATAGAAAACAGATAATTACATGAATCAGGAGAGATGTTGCAGGTAACATAGAGTCAGGATTTGGACCCAGGCAGTCAGATAATGTAACAATGTCTGTGTTTTTAGCCAGTGTGCAAACAGCCTGAAATATAAATACTCGGGGCACATCTCCGCATCACCAGCCCAGAGGACACACGTCTCTTGTATATGGCTTTCTGGTATTACACCAACCTGCAATCTAATAAAAGCAATTCCAGGAGGGAACTCATATAAGTCACTCCACACACACGCTCCTTGCTGGTCTGGCATTCCCAGCCTTAACTTCTACAGTAGTTGGAGGAATGGAGGGAAAAGATCCTTCTCAAAACCTCCCCTTAATACTGTTTCTCTCACTCACTTTCTCACTGATTCAAGGGGGCACTGAGGTCAAGCCATCTTCATTAACAAGACCCTGATCGGATGCTTACATGATGTGGCTAATTACATATGGGCCCCCACGCAGCCTTTTGTTCCCACGTGCTTGAATTTTAAAGAATGGAAAACCGCTCTTAAATGACCCTGGAATGTTACATTAGAAATTTAACCCAGCGTTAAGGTGAGACAACAAAAGAAAGGATGCCTCCTCTTTCTCACGCTCCTCTCTCCATGTACCCATCACAACACAAGGCACTGTGCATGCCAGAACGGGGGGATGAAGGCTCTGATTCGGCTTACCGAGAGGAACCAGCTATTTACAGGAAAAATGCCATCACTCAGCTCTTAGCCACCATCAACAGAAAACACACGTATACGCAGAGCATCTGGAAACACCTAATCAGGTGCCTGCTTCAGAGAAACTCAGAATGGTCTACCCCAAAACAAAAGCACTGCAACTCCTGCAAAATAATCCGCTGGGTCAGGAAGATCCCCTAGAAGAGGGCACAGCAACCCACTCCAGTATTCTTGCCTGGAGAATCCCATGGACAGAGGAGCCTGGCAGGCTACAGTTCACAGTGTCACAAAGAGTCGGACATGACTGAAGCGACTTGGCATGCAGGCACACGCGTCACAATCGTTACCTCAAGGCTTTGAAGCAACCAGATGCCTCTCCAAAGGCAGTGGGGGTAGGCATGAGAAATGAACATTTTTTTTTCTATGAATGAATTGATGCAATAGTAATTTAATTCTGAGACTTTAATGGAGAACCATTGCGTAAAGCTATTGTATTTTACATGCTGTACTCCACCTCTATCAAAAGCCTTTTCTTCCCTGATGACATTAGAAGAGTTGTGAGATAATTGACACTTGTGATTCTGGACGTGTTCAACACACTGTACACTTGTAACGACAGAAAGCTAGGACTTTCCATCTTTCTGTCCTAAGGAAAAACTCTACTTTCTCTTTCAATGTAGTTTTATGGAAACCATCCCTACATCTGCTTAAATTAGTGTATGAAAATGTATGTCTTTTTGTCTTCTCTTCCCATTAAAGCTTTATCAGATTGAAAATGATGGCAAGTGGCTGTTTTCTCTCAATCCAAAACGAAATATGTTACATAGAACTGGTACCAAAACAGAGGGTATACATGTACTTTGCATTTGGGGAAGACTTAATCTTCCCTGGTGGCTCAGAGGGTAAAGCGTCTGCCTGCAATGCAGGAGACCGGGTTCGATCCCTGGGTCGGGAAGATCCCCTGGAGAAGGAAATGGCAACCCACTCCATTATTCTTGCCTGGAGAATCCCATGGACAGAGAAGCCTGGTGGGCTACAGTCCACAGGGTTGCAAAGAGTCGGACACGACTGAACAACTTCACTTCACTAATAGGAGAAGAAGGTAGCTGGCACCAAAAAAAAGGTGCAGAATGAATCCAATATATGTGTATATACTTCCAGTGTTTTTTCAATCAGCAACCTGAAAAACAGCCCTGTAAGTATACAGCAGGGGCTCTCAATTAGGGTGACTTTGCCCTCCAAGTGACAGGTGGCTGGTTGGAGGGAACGCTACTGGCAGGTGAAGTCCAGGGATGCTGCGAAACCCAAGGGTCCACAGGAACACCCCCACCCTATCATAACATCATCAGGACCAAGATGTGAAAGGTACCCTGGTTGAGAAACCCTGACCAGGTACGCCTTGCATTAAAAAAAAAAAAAGTTAAAAAAAAAAACAACCATGAATCATTCAGAGAAAAATTAATGAATTAAGGAAACTGTTTCTGCAACCAGAATACAATCTTCCTCCAACTACAACACTTAAATTTGTCATGAATGAGAGGTGGGGGGTACCCCCTTTGGTCAGAGAAAATGTGTTATCATAACATAGGTATAACCCATGCGCCGATGGGAGGCTGACTGAAATGTGTGAGGCTCTTGAACGAGTCCTAACCCTCATGTGAGTGGCTGGTTGGATGGCTGCCTCTTCCCTTCCTGAAATGAAAAAGAACAGATGTTCCCATCTTTTACCGTTGTCTTTCAGAATGATGAATAAAAGGTTTCATTTACTGACTGCTAAAAATAAAAGCCTTCCCATAACTCTTGAAGTCTTTCTGTGTAGCGTAAAGGCTGGCCTAAATATCTGGATGAGGAATGCTAATTTTTTTAAAACACTTGGTATTAGCAAACTTTAAGTGTAAATAAATATGTGATTTGTCCATGCATGTAGGGATACACAATACACGTGCATATTCACATAGCTGCGCACAGAGTTAACACACGGTGCAACAACGGCACTTCTGTACCGACAGACAAACTTGCAAAGATGCTGGTGACTGCAGTCTGCACGTTAAAGTGATTAAACATCAATACCAGGTTTCAGAAGGTGCTGTCAGTCTGTTCAATGCCTACCAAATTTTTTATAACGTATAATTCAAATAATTCATTTCTACATAGTTCAGTTAACTTCAAACAGGTATATAATTGCTGGTCTTGAGGGATCGACGGGGCCATTATTACTAAATTATCCACTAGATTGCAAGATGGCATTTCCAAATCCACTTCACTTATGGCCACAGGTTCCAAACGAGGTCTTTCTGGCAGACTATATAACTCTACTGTACATGAAATCTGTCAGACAATCTGTCATAAAACCACAGATAGGAAATGTACATAATGCAATGCTTGAAGGAAAAAAAGTCCAATAGACCATGAACTTTTAATGAATGAATTTTAACAGTTTGCAATCTGGTGTGCAGTTTTTGAAGTTTGCCTGCTGAAAAAGAATGTGACTCTCGCTTTATGCTTTCTGAGACTTGATTTAATTAAAATGACAAAGAGTGAAAATATATCTTTCACTCCTGCAGAAAGGGAAAAAAACCCACAGGCCCATCCTTATTAGTATTCTAGACAGGGGCTGTTTGCCTCCCAGTTTGGCATTGGTTTGGAAAATCAGGATACTTTAAACTCCCATTAAACCCCTTTCTAGCTTGTGCCTTGTCACTAAGGAGCCAAGGTAATATAAACATAATCCCATCACAATGCCTGTCTCTGGTTTTCTTTCCACCCTGACTATATTCCAGGTTTTAAATAAAAATAATTATCTATCTATTAACTATTTTTTAAATTTAGTTGACTTGGCTGCTCCAGGTCTTAGTTGCAGTACATGAGATCCTCAGCCTTCGTCGTGCATACAAACAACGTGAACACTTAGCTGTGGCACTTGGGTCTAGTGTCCTGAGCAAGGATGGAACCTGTACCTCCTGCAGTGGGAACTCAGAGTCTTAGCCACGGGACCACCAGAGAAGTCCAACTATAATTATTTAGAATATTATATACAGTAACTATAACTGATTACATTAGTCATGGACGGATGTGAGAGTTGGACCATAAAGAAGGCTGAGCTCTGAAGAATTGATGCTTTTGAAATACAGCTCTGGAGAAGACTCTTGAGAGTCCCCTTGGACTGCAGGGAGATCAAACCAGTCCATCCTAAAGGAAATTAAACCTGAATATTCATTGGAAGGACTGATAAGCCCAAGCTGAAGTTCCAATACTTTGGCCACCTGAGGTGAAGAGCTGACTCATGGAAAAGATCCTAATGCTGGGAGAGATTGAGGGTGGGAGGAAAACTGGGCAGGCAGAAGGATGAGATGGTTGGATGGCATTTACTGAGCATGGCCCCCTTATTAGAACAAGACCCAGTTTCCCCCTCAGTCAGTCTCTCCAACAAGAAGCTTCCATAAGCCTCTTATCCTTCTCCATCAGAGGGCAGACAGACTGAAAACCACGATCACAGCAAACTAACCAATCTGACCACATGGACCACAGCCTTATCTAACTCAATGAAACTATGAGCCATGCCGTGTAGGGCTGCCCAAGATGGATGGGTCATGGTGGAGAGTTCTGACAAAATGTGGTCCACTGGAGAAGGGAATGGCAAACCACTTGAGTACCCCATGAACAGTATGAAAAGGCAAAAAGATAGGACGCTGAAAGATGAACTCCCCAGGTCAGTAGGTGCCCAATATGCAACTGGAGATAGGTGGAGAAATAATTCCAGAAAGAATGAAGCAATGGAGCCAAAGCAAAAACAACCCCAGTTGTGGATGTGACTGGTGATGGAAGCAAGGTCTGATGATATAAAGAGCAATATTGCATAGGAACCTGGAATGTTAGGTCCATGAATCAAGGCAAATTGGAAGTGGTCAAACAGATGGCAAGGGTGAATGTTGACATTCTGGGAATCAGCGAACTAAGATGGACTGGAATGGGTGAATTTAACTCAGATGACCATTACATCTACTACTGTGGGCAAGAACCCCTTAGAAGAAATGGAGTAGCCATCATAGTCAACAAAAGAGTCAGTCCGAAATGCAATACTTGGATGCAGTTTCAAAAAAGACAGAATGATCTCTGTTCGTTTCCAAGACAAACCATTCAATATCACAGTAATCCAAGTCTATGCCCTGACCAGTAATGCTTAAGAAGCTGAAGTTGAACGGTTCTATGAAGACCTATAAGACCTTTTAGAACTAACACCCAAACAAGATGCCCTTTTCATTATAGGGGACTGGAATGCAAAAGTAGGAAGTCAAGAAATATCTGGAGTAACAGGCAAATTTGGCCTTGCATGCCCATTGTACAGATAAGGAAACTGAGGCTCATTAAGCTTAAGTAATCAGCCATCAGTCCTTCCCAGCTCTCCATCCACCATGTCACCCCAAGCTGGAAATCTGGAGGTCACTCTGAATTGCTCAGACCTCACATGCAGTCAGCAAGCCTTGGTGAGTATCTCACACACACTTTCTGGCTCCACCTCACCCTCATCAGAATCTTATCTTCTGCCTGGAATCCATACAACAGCCTCCAAACTTGTTCCTTCACCCTCAGCTCCACTGTCCACTCAGCCTGGAGGAACATGTGGAGAAGCCATCCCCCCTCCTCCAAGTCTTGGTATGACCCCTCTGCTTGCAAAGGACAAAGTCCCAGCATGTTGGACCATCCCAACGCTGCATTTTGGGGAGTTCTGTGGTCTCCAGCTTGTATTTTACTCTGTAGTAAAACCAGACTCATTCTGTCCCTCCCGAGCCTCTCTCCACACCCTTCGCTTCTTGAACCACAATCCGTGCCTCTTCATTTCTTGGATGTTTTCCCCTCATTGTACCTTCTGCCAGGAAGACCGCTTTCTGATCCCTCGAGCGCCTGCACTGGGGAACGCATGTTGAGTAAGGCAGACGCCACCCCTGCCCTGGTGGACTTCACAACCTTCCCAGGGGAAGCTGACAAAACCAAAAATGCACGCTCGATTGTCATCGTCATCCACACGAGGACAGAAACTAAGGGGAGTGCAAGGAAGGAGAAGAACAACTTCCTCTTTTCACGCGATACTTTGTGGATACAGCTGCTCTACTAAGTGCCACCATATCATACAAGATCTGTTTACGTATGTCTCCACCTTCCTGAGGGTCACCACTGCTCAAATAATCACTTTGGGGTCAAGCAAGAAACATATGTGGGCACTCAAAAATGTGAACTGAATTGATGGATGGATGGACAGATGGGTGGGTGGATGGGTGAGTGAATGGATGGACGGATCGAAAAATTAAAGAATAAATTAGTAGTGAAGGGACATGTTCCCCTATCGTTTCAGCTTTATAAATCACTGATTAAAATTGTGTCCTTGGTAACAAGTGCATCTTAGAGGCTCTCATATATAAGCTTGTAAGGACCTCCTTTACCTGTGGGAGAAAAGTTCCAGGGAACACTGGGTGTTTTCAAGCATTGTTAAGGCTCCCGCTGACATCCTTGAGAGATTCTCAGAAAGATCCTTGTGCACTAGAGAGTTGCTGGGGATAAATGCTTCACAAGGAAAAAGCAAAACAATGCAAAACCCTCTTAAGCAAGGCATGCTCAGCCAGGATGAGGGGATGGGAAGAACAACAGCAGAAGGAACCTTTTTACAGAGAACTGTGGTTTATTTCATTTTTGCTGATTGCGGGAGTGGGGAGAAGAGAAGGATGAGGGGGAAAGATGAAGGGGTCCTGCAGGAGGAAAGGAAGGAAAATAAGAGGGGAAAAGGAAGCTCCACGCTTCTGAATTGTGCAGGATTTGGCATGAAATGGATATGTCTTTCCTGGAGGTGGACAGAAGAGCCGCCATGGCTTGCCCAGGTCCACGTGAAGACCAAACGGCAGCCCTTCGGGACATCCTGGGATTAGATACCGCCTGCCGAGTTCCATTCCAACGAAATGTTAAAGCGAGATTCTTCCGCCTGTTCCGCAGAACTCTGGCTCCCAGTGGGCTTTCTGGAAGCCACTCCCTTCTGAATCAGAATCTCTGACGGCGGGACTCAGCAGCGCCCCCTGCTATCAGATTCCAGAGTTGGAGGACCTCTGGGTTAAGAGACCCCCTCCCCGCCACATCCGCCTGGTGCAAGAAGGCAGGAGAGAAGCAAGGCATGGGCTATGTGAAACCACATCGTGGAAACAAAACCTGGCTTTGGGGAAATCTCAGAGACAAAAGGCTGATATCACAGAAGACACAGTTTTCATGACTTTTGCACACCCGAGGGGAGGACACGCTGAGGAGATTTTCAGAGGAAGGACAGAAGAGTATTCATGTCTAATCAGAAATACAAATATCCCAGCATAGGGAGTTACCTGGTGGTCCAGTGGTGAAGACTCTGAGCTCCCGAGGCAAGGGGCCCGGTTTCGATCCCTGGTCAGGGAACTAGATTCCACAAGCCACAACAAAAGATCTCGCATGCCACAACTGAAGACCTGGTGCAGCCAGATAAATTAATCAAATTTTAAAAAATAATTTAAAAAAATAAAAAATATTCCAGTATATTCAAGAATGCTTCTTCCTGTAAGGACCGAAGGATTACCCCCCAAAAAAACCTACTGGGAGGGTACTACTAAGTCGAGCCCTGTCCCCCTGATCCTCCACCTAGACGGTTCAGGGCTAGACAGATTTAACCATTTCTGTCACCTGGAAGCTTCCAAGAGAAGCTTGGCCGACCATCAGCCTTAGGGGTCATAGAGCTTCGGAGCTTAGCCTGTGAGTTCCTTGGCCAAGCACTGGAAAGTCACTCTGGTGCAATGTGAAACCGTCAGCCTACACTGCTTTCTAGGAACTGAGCCTGCGCACAGTCACGCTATCGGTGGTGACACATGACCCACCCTTGCCCACCGGTGACCGGCTGGGGTTTGCATCTGACTCAGGAGAGCAGGGACTCCCTTCCCCGGATTGGGGTGAGGGAGAGCGCTCAGTCTATCCTTCTCCAGGGGCTAAAGCTATGAGTAAAACCTGGGTCATGCGCCTGAGATGTGAAGACAGCCCGTCAGAAACGAGAGAATGAAGCTGACCGCAGAGAAGTGGAGAGGACGCCCAAGGTGGGGCGGCAGGGAGAGGGGCCCTGCGGGTCCTCCGTATTCCCCACCCCGCTTACAGCACGCCCCTTCCTCCTTAAGAACCTGGCAGCAGCGGCATCAGACTGTATTGCACCTACCCTGCGCTGTGGCTGGCGCTCTCTCCATCCCGACACCCCCACCACGAACAACATCAGCAGCCCGCTCAGCGCCTCTGCTCACCGTGCCTCTGGGCCGCACCCCACACCCAGGGCTCCGAGTCCGCCTCGTCATCCATTCTGACAGCATCGTCTCCTACTCCACTCGGCTGCCCACTCCATGGACCCATCCTTCACCTTCTCACCGGCTCTGAAATCCCAAGCACCCCGTTTCCTGAGTACCTCCTGTGTCTCTCCAGCTCATCCCCTCTGGTCATGACCACACAAGACCCACCTCTTGGACATTTCCAGTCCTTGGATCCCCAACCCCCAACTCTACTGCCCTCCACGTGCCTTCTCTTTCCTAACTTCCCAGCCTGAATGCGACAGACCAGAACACAAACCATCCCCTGGCCCCTGCGGTCCACTTCCTCATCCCTCTCAAGTTCTCATGGACAAACCGCTGATGCAGGTCAGCCCAGCTACCCTTTAGGCATGAAGTGCCCACTCCTTCCCATCTCCTCCATCTCCAAGAGCTCTCATCTCGTTTCTCTCCAATTTCCAAGCTCTTATTTTGTGCTGAGGACCAGTTTTCTTGGCCTACTCATCACCTTGCCCGAATTTGAAAATGAGCACACAAGTCTCAAATCTAACAATGCTTTTACTTAATTTTTTTTAATTGGAGGAAAATTGTTTTACAATGTTGTATTGGTTTCTGCCATACAACAACATGAAGCAACCATAATTATATATATATATTCCATCCCTCTTGAGCCTCCCTTCCCTCCGCACATCCCACCCCTCCAGGTCATCTTAGAGCACCAGGCTGAGCAACTTCCCACTAGCTATCTATTTTACACATGGTACGATATATATGTCAATACTACGATCTTCATTCTGCAAAATGTTTTGATTCAAAACCTTCTGAACATCGCTGTTGGCTTTGCACTGCACCGTCTGAGACGGACTCAGACTGGGCCAGTGGTCGGGGCCACATGCCCACCGTGGTCCATTCGGCTGAGCTTGCAAGAGGGCAGGCGAGAGCTTAGGAAGGGCCAGCACTGGGAGAAGGGGAGGCTGGGCAGGTACTCAAGCCACATGCCTGCACGTCTATGAAGTACCGTGGGCTCGAGCTGCTTGTGGGTTGCTTAGCAACCGGAAGTAGTTCAGAGCCACATGCAAGAGAATAGAGGTTTGGGGAAACAATTTGTCAATGAATCAGGGAGAGACCACCACCTTGAGCTTTTCAGTCAACGCCTTCCCTTTTCCCAGATGGCAGGTCGGATGACCTGGCCACCTGAGAGGCGTGGGGGCCGGGGCTGAAGGGGGTCAGGCCATGGCTGTCGTTCCCCAGCAAGCCCATCCTTCGCCCAGGTGTCTCACCAGGGCCTGAGCAGAAGAAGCGCAGTCCAAGGTAAGAGCCACAGTGATTTCTGCCGAGCTCGCAGCATGTTAATCACGCCTGTCAGGCTCCCGGGAAAGGAAAGGTTGGCTGTCCTGACAATCTACATTAACGTGGGTGGATGGTGTTTGATTATACCTTCATGATGGCGGTTTCCATTTGCATCTTTTATCAGAGGCTGAAGGATGTGCTATCTGCTGTGACTGTCCTGTGGTCACATCCTCCCTGCCGGCACGTGGCTGCCCTCGGTGAGAACATGGCCTGCAGACGGCAGGGAACCATCAGCGGGCATCGGGGGGACCCAGTTGCCCTTGAGTGCCTTGGTTTTTACAACAGCATCATCCAATAAAAATGACTGGATTAGTTTTCATCCAGGGTCAGTTTCTAGGGAACCTCTCAAACCCACAGAAGCTCAGACTACTCTAGGAGTGCAGAACTTGAAGCCATAGACAGCAAAAAGGCAAAAGGAAGATGCCCTTCATTGATAGCCATCCACTGACCACATTATCCTTTGTAAAACTCAGCAGATATTTACAGATGACCAGCCTAGCACCATGCACAATGCTAAGAACTTCAGATACGATGGAGAGCATGAAAGAAATACCTATGATGCTTGGGGTCCTTGATCATACAGACTATGAAGCAGTTGCCACTGCAGTGCTTATACTCAAGATAAAGCTTATACTCAAGATAAAGCTCTGAATGCTTGAACATGTGCTCCTTGATTTGGTCTTCCTCAGAAGTGACCAAATGACACCAACTCCAACTCAGAGGGTTCTAAGAAGTAAGAGCAGTAATTCTATGCGCTTGTCCTGAGGTTACTTAAAACAGTGTATGAAGTTACCTCCCAAGGATCCCAGTCCACCATCAAACCTGCACGGTTCAAAATCCTTATCTGAAGTGACTGATGAAACTTCATACAGCGTTCTGGTCATATGCCTGAAGCTGAGAGGCAGTAGGTGGAAGAGAAAATCAGGGCAGAGGACTGCCTGACTCCACCCTTTACTAGGCGAGTGGCTGAACCAGACTGTTTACCCTCCCTGAGCCTCACTCTCCCCATCTCTCAAATGGGTACAACACTGCATATCTCACAAAGATTTGGTTCCAAATCAAATTCAGATAATGCCCAAGAAGCACTTTGCACAATATCTATTATTTATTGCTGCTAAGTCACTTCAGTCATTTCCAATTCTTTGCGACCTCATGGACTGTAGCCCACCAGGATCCTCTGTCCATGAGATTCTCCAAGCAAGAATACTGGTTTGCCATCCCCTCCTCCTAGGGATCATCCCTATTATTTATTATATGCTAGCTATTAGATAACCAGAATTTCTGAGATTGTGGAGTCTTTTTAAAAATTGTCTCCAGCTCGGGTTTATCAAAGACATTGATGTAGAATTCTCAGATGGCATGGCCTTTGATGAGACATTGGGACCAACACAAACTCTTTTAAACCAGGGCTCCCCCAGGGTGAACAGTGTAGGACTCACACCCAGCTGATGTTTCCAAACTCAAGAGTCAAGATCAGGATGCTGTCAGCTTCCTGGTTCTGTTGGAAGCGCCTCATTTCCACGTCACCTCCAGAGATTCCTGGAGTGTGACTCCAGGAGAAGACAGCTCCAGGCAAACCTAACAGACGGGGCTGAAGCAGCAACAATGAACTGTGAACATTTTAAAATGATCAAGTTAGGTGCAGAGGACACAGACCAACGAAGACTCACACCCAAGCAAAACCAAAACACAACTTGGAAGCTGCAGACGAAATGAGTTAAACAGAAATACGTTCTGGGTGCTTCGTTCTGCAGAGACACCCTTAGAAAAGAAAATTCATTTGGCTTATGAATAAATAAATGAAAATGAATAAAACTAAATAAAGTCAGTGCAGGTCAGCAGGGAATACTGGAGCATGGGTGATCATTCCTGTTACGAGAGTGAAAACACTCTGCTCCTTGGCTAACGCAGCCCGGGTGATGTATCTCTTCCCAAAATAGTGTCTGTGCAAGCGATGAGAGCAAACGGTCGCCTATTAATTTGGCTTTTAAGTCCAGATGAAGATCCGTGAAAATAGCCAAAGAGCCAAAAATACTGAGCAACTCCACATTCTGGGTGACTGTTTCTTCTATATATAGAGACTCAAAAATAGACATCTCTGATTCTGGGCTCGCAGGACTGAGGGATGGTGATCACCATCAGCTGGAAAGAAGATGCAGAATAAATCCCCACGCCATTGACTGTTTGCTGAGACGCCATCACCTCTGCCAAATTCCTCAACAAACGTGACCCTTCCCAGGATCCTCATCTGTCCAATATGCATGTGTGGTCCAGCGTCTTTTCCTTCGTCCAATAAATATTCATCGAGCTGTAGTTTTATCTCAGATGCTGGGTTTGAATTCGAGGATATGAATTATCAAGTCTTTCCTCGTGTAGCTTATAGTCTAGTAGGAGTAATGGCAAAAAAAAAAAAAAAAACAATTCATAGATTGATTGCAATTATAGGAAGTGCAGAGAAGAAACTGGCTTTCAGAGTGGCAATTACTCCCCACTGGTGAGAAAATAATATTCAAACTTGAATCTATTTGGTAAATAGACCTTAGCAATGTTTGCCAAGTGTAAGTCACTCCGTCGTGCCTGAGTCTTTGTGACCCTGTGGACTGTATAGCCTACCAGGCTCCTCTGTCCATGGGATTCTCCAGACAAGAATATTGGAGTGGGTAACCATTTCCTTCTCCAGGGGATTTTCTTGACCCAGGGATTGAACCCGGGTCTCCTGCATTGCAGGCAGATTCTTTACTGTCTGAGCTACCAGGGAAGCCCAGTGTTTACCAAACAAGTAGATAAAAAACTTGCAGGATTTAGAGTACATTTTTAAGTAACTATAACTCTGTGTCATATGCAAGGGAATTAAATTTCTGTTTTCTTTAGCAAGATGTCAGGGAAAAGAAGTAGACTGCATCTTCCAGAAATTTAGGTGTTTATAGCCATTTTTGGTGTGAAATACTCTCATAGAAAGAAGGCTTAGAAAAAGGAAAGTAATCTCACTAGCAAGTCGAGATAATGCATGACCATCCTAGCAGCCACTTTTAATTAGGGTAGCACTTGCATTTCCATGGTCAATACCACTCTTAAAACAGGTATAACATTTACTTAACTTTATTGACCTGCATTTATCTTTCTAACCAGAAGAGAAAGTATTCATTTCTCTTTTAAAGCATTTGCCATATTTTCATGCTTGCCTCATGTGTTTCCAAGAGTCAAAAGGAGTTTCTCTCTAGTGCCTTGCAAACACAGTCTTAAGGGAGAAGAGAGAAAGCAGAATTTACTGTTTCTTATTTGCTTTTGACGTTCCCCACCCCCCAAGAGAATGACCTCAAAACAACTAAGAAGAGAATGAAAATCATCCAACAGGAAGTGAAGGTCAGGCGTGGGAAGATGGCAGCAAGAGGAGCTGTGTCATTAATAAATCATAAATGTACACAACCCTGGGATTAGATTGACGGCACGCTTGAGGTAAGTCCATCTACTATCTGACGACCACTGCCCACTTAGGCACCAGCTCCTACTCTGATCGGAATTAATCATATGCACCCAAATCAATCATGCCCCAGGCATCATAAAATCTTGCAAACAGTATGGCTGGAATTAGAGACAGCAAACAGTATGTGGAATTAGATAAAGTGACTCACAAGCAATTTGTAGATAACAGGAGAGAAGGCAAAACACTTAGAAATGGGTAAACCGCCCAATATCCCATTAAGGGGGATGGGTGGATGGAACTCACAATGGAGTGATAAATATGTCATGTGGCTATATACAGGGATTCCCAGGTGGTGCAGTGGTAAAGAACCCTCCTGCCAATGCAGGAGACTCAGGTTCGATCCCTGGGTCTGGCAGAACCGCTGGAATAGGAAATGGGAACCCACTCCAGTATTCCTGCCTGGATAATTCAAGGGACAGAGGAGGCTGGCGGGCTACAGTCTATGGGGTCGCAGAGAGTTGGACATGACTGAGCGTGTACACACCCATGCCTGTAAACAATAAGCTGCTATTGGATGGCTTGAAACCACCACCCGGAACTAGTAAAGGTGATCCTTAGGAGGGAGCATGTGCTCACCAGGAAAAAAACGATGGCAAGCAAATCCCCTTCTATTTCTTTAAGGTCCTGGACTGATGGGCTGAGTCATGCTGAGCATGACTGTGATGGGCTGAGCATGGTGCAATGCTGAGAAGATGAGAAATGTGGGCTACAACTTGGACTCATAGCTGATTCATCAATTTCCCCCAAGAGTGTTAACAAATGGAGCAGCTGTGTACAGGCATGTTTGTATCATCTGACAAGATACATAAGTTCCTAGGATGCAGGGCTTATGTTTGCAATTTATCGTTTCATCTCCTGGGTTTCCTTGAATAAAGCAAGTTAGCAAGTGCCAAATGGGTGGTGGGATCAACACACACAAATTGTTGGAAGAGGATAATTGATTGGAATACTGTGTATAGACCTTCTCTGAAAAGTAAAAACACTTATACCCAGGTCATGGGCTACGAGAAAACCAAGTCAGAGTCTCTGTCTGGTTGAACATCTTTATCAACAATGGAAAGGAAGACCTGAGAGATGTGTTTATCAAGTTTACAGATGGCAGGGACCTGGAGTCAGCTCGTAAGCAGAGTGACAGAGTCATGATTCAAACTGATATTTATAGACTGCAAGAATAGGCTGAGTTCTATTTTAGTAGTTGCTTCCTATGTGCCAGGCATTAAGCTACGTGTGTGACTTACATCAGCTAATTCAGTTAAATGAGTTAATGGACAGTTCACATAGAAAGATTTTCAGCTTAAGACTGAGGAAATCAACACCTAGGAAGTAAAGTTCAGGGTAGGGGAGATGGTGGAAAGAGTCATCCTGGGCTGAGTCATAAATTAATCACAAACTTACATAACATCGGAAGGACGGCTACTGAAGCTGAAACTCCAATACTTTGGCCACCTGAGGCAAAGAGTAGATTGACTGGAAAAGACCCTGACACTGGGAAAGATTGAGGACAACAGGAGAAGGAGGCGATAGAGGATGAGATGGTTGGATGGCATCACTAATGGACTCAATGGACATGAGTTTGAGCAAACTGTGGGAGATAGTGAAGGACAGAGGAGCCATGTGTCTGTAGTCCACAGGGCCGCAAAGAGTCAGACATGACTGAGCAATTGAATAACAACAAATTGAATAAGGTCCTAATCCCCGCCTCTCCAACATAAGCATGCCCATCCAACAGTGGGAAGAACCTGCACACTCCTCTTTCTGTAACTTGCACAGAGCAGGTGCGCCTACTGAAGGTGAGTGTCCCAGGCAACGCTGTGTGCGACATGCCCGTAAACCAAGTCACGTTCCCACTGCGCTGTAGTCTAAGAACAGACTTGACTGCTTCCTAAAGGGTATTTCAATAAAGCTAACAAATCTCAAAGAAGATAAGCAATTGCACCCCAATTTATCTACTGAATTAATTCAGACCTCAGATTGTCAAACTTAAAACTAGAACATCCTGAATACTATAGAATTAAAAGGATTATATCAAGGAACTATGTATACAAACAGAATTCTTTTAAAATTTCTATACCTCAGTGAACATTTTGCTCACTGTACATTTCAGGACCTGAGCAGCGTCCAGGTAATAGTAACAATAACAACGATGATGGTGGTGAGGATGATGGTGATTAAGATGGTGGTGATGGTGATGATAGTGGTGCTGATACTACCTTTCCGGTGAAGTGTGTTAATCACTTGACATGTATTAACTCCTAGAATCATCATAACAAACCAATAAAGTACCAGACTTGCTCCCATTTTATAGATGTGAAAACTGAGGCACAGAGAGCATAAGTAGCTTATTTAATCATAGAATATGCCTATATAATATCAAACAAAAAATGATTATATGAAGGAGCTATATATATGTATATATATATACATATACACACATATATATATGCACACGTATATTTATGTATATAGCTCAGTAAATCTTATTTTCACTGGATATTTCAGGACATAAGCTTCCAAATATTAATAATTCATTGTTAAGTCGCTAAGTCTTGACTCTTTGAGATCCTGTGTACTGCGGAAGGCCAGGCCTCTGTTCCTCACTATCTCCTGGAGTTCATGTCCACTGAATCCATGATTCCATTCAACCATCTCATCCTCTACCACCCTCTTCTTCTTTCGCCTTCAGTCTTTCCCAGCATCAAAGTCTTTCCCAGTGAGTTCCCTTCATGGATCACTGCCTTGTCATGCAAAGGGGTTTGTGAAACCCTATGAAACTGTGAGCCGTGCCATGCAGGGCCACCCAAGACAGACGGGTCATGGTGGAGAGTTCTGACAAAGCGTGGTCCACTGGAGAAGGGAATGGCAAACCACTCCAGGATTCTTGTGGTGAGAACCCCATGAACAGTATAAAAATAATTAATGGTGATAATGATAATAGCAAATATACTGAATACTAATTATGCATCCATCATATTTCTGTGCATGTTCTTATACTACCTCCTGAAATCCTCAAAATAACCCTCTAAATAATCAGCACTGCCCCCACTTTCCCAATGAGGTGGATTTACTCCAAGTCATGCTGCCAGGAAAGGGTGGACAAGGAGTCTGCACTCAGGCCCCTTGGCTTCGGGGTCTTTGCCTTTAATCCGTACATCATCACAGTAAGAAAACTGCTTGGCCATCCCCCTTCAAAAAACAAAACTTTCCTAGGCAGCTCCACACCCTCCTGAACACTGTTCATTATTTTCAGAAAGCTGTGCAGGTGAATTTGAGACCATTCAGCACAGATTGATGAACTCCCTGTCTGTGCTAGAGCCTCTCTGTTCGGCCTCCCACTTCTCCTGACCAGCAGGCTAACTCTTTTGTCAGCTCTTCTCCCTTCTCAGGGTTTGAATCCCATGAAATATTCCATACAAGGCTGCGCTAGGTGTTCAGAGCTACTCCTTGAAATACGCTGCCTGTATTTCAACTATGTGTGAAACATTTCCTACAGATGGGAGTCTGGAGTTTTCAATGACAAGGAGAATAATGTAAGTGTAAGATGATGGTGATAGTGAAGAAATACTCCAGTCGGCTTTGATCACCTGGGGTCCTCAGGAAGCCTGAAGCATATTCTCTCAGCGAGGGTCCATTCATCAATGCAGCCAGACACTCACTTTATAAGGTTTAATATGGAAATACTATACTTAAAAAGATTTATAGAAAAGTCTCTTTTCCCATTGTTATCGGGTTCCCATGTCATTCTACAACATATCAACTCTTCCCAAGCTTGCAGTATCAGCAGGGCTAATCTATTCAATATAATAACTAGACTCTCTGAAGTTCACCCCACTGTCTGCACTGGAATCATAGAAACTCGATTATTAAGTCAGAAAAAAAAATCAGAAAAGCCAAAATCGTAATGGAGAGTTGGTGCTGGGAGGTCAATGAAAGGACTGTGGAGATCACAACGGGACCCCCAAACGCTCAGGAGGCTTAGATGCCAGAGGTAGAACCCAGCATTGATGCACCCCAGAGTGTGGACAGAAGTCTTCCCCGGCCTCTTCTCTTCCACTTTGTTCCCTCTCTGAAATGATCAGGCACATTTGGAATTTCAGAGCAGTTCTTTCAAGTGGGTTCTCAGTCTCAACGGGTATATGGGGGCTGGGGTTTCTCTCCTTTAAAGCCTACCCAGGATCGACTGAAAAAATGCACCACCTCAGAGTTGAGAATAATGTTTTATTTGGTGGGCAAAACTGAGGACTGAAGCTGGGGACTGACCTTCTCAGTTGGCTCGTTGGACTGTTGTGAAGAGGTCAGGGAGGAGCCAGGATATATAGGAGTCTTTGCAACAAAGACCAGGTGGTTGGAACTTCAAAAGATTGCTATTAATCCATTTTGAGTTTATCTTTGTGTGCAGTGTTAGAAAGTGATCTAGTTTCATTCTTTTACAAGTGGTTGTCCAGTGAGGTACCACTTCACACCAATCAGAATGGCTGCGATCCAAAAATCTACAAGCAATAAATGCTGGAGAGGGTGTGGAGAGAAGGGAACCCTCCTACACTGTTGGTAGAAATGCAAACTAGTACAGCCACTATGGAGAACAGTGTGGAGATTCCTTAAAATATTGCAAATAGAACTGCCTTATGACCCAGCAATCCCACTGCTGGGCATACACACTGAGGAAACCAGAATTGAAAGAGACACATGTACCCCAGTGTTCATCGCAGCACTGTTTATAATAGCCAGGACATGGAAACAACCTAGATGTCCATCAGCAGATGAATGGATAAGAAAGCTGTGGTACATATACATGATGGAGTATTACTCGGCCGTTAAAAAGAATACATTTGAATCAGTTCTGATGAGATGGATGAAACTGGAGCCGATTATACAGAGTGAAGTAAGCCAGAAATAAAAACACCAATACAGTATACTAACACATATATATGGAATTTAGAAAGATGGTAATGATGACCCTGTATGCAGGACAGCAAAAAAGACACAGATGGGTATAGCGGAATTTTGGACTCAGAGGGAGAAGGAGAGGGTGAGATGATTTGGGAGAATGGCATTGAAACATGTATAATATCATGTAAGAATCGAATTGCCAGTCTATGTCTGATGCAGGATACGGCACCCTTGGGGCTGGTACACGGGGATGACCCAGAGAGATGTTGTGGGGAGGGGGGTGAGAGGGGGGTTCATGTTTGGGAACGCAGGTACACCTGTGGTGGACTCATGTCAATGTATGGCAAAACCAATACAGAATTGTAAAGTAAAATAAAATAAATAAATAAATAAATAAAATTAAATAAAAAAAAAGATTGCTATTAATTAAGGAAAACCAGATGCGAAGAGCCTGTTCACTGGAAAAGACCCTGATGCTGGGAAAGATTGAGGGCAGGAGGAGAATGGGGGTGACAGAGGATGAGATGGTTGGATGGCATCACCAATTCAATGGACATGAGTTTGAGTAAACTCTGGGAGATGGTGAAGGACAGGGAAGCCTGGCATGCTGCAGTCCATGGAGTTGCAAAAAGTCAGGCACCACTGAAGGGCTGAACAACAAAAAAGAAAACAGTGTACCTCAAGTTAATGAATTTAGTGCTTTTCTCTGTATGGGGAGATACAAGAATCCGGACTCATTGAAACCATTCTTTGATCCGCGCCTTAACAACCTCAACTCTGCATCCTGCTTTTCTCCATCCTCAGCGCCCTCAGGAGCACCATCCAGGAGAGGCTGCAGGTCCTGAGGGCTTGGAGGGTGTGGGGGCGGCTCTGTGTCTCCAGCTGAGTTCCCTGAGGGCTCACTCTCTGGGGGACTGCGGTGGCTCCACGGTAGCAACACCCTGTTTACAGATACAGGGCAACATCTGCTCGATCACACCCAGCTTTTCCACATCAAGACCCTCCTCTTCCCGATCCTTTCTCTGCTCTCCCCTTCCAGCCCTCCCTGCGGCCCCTCCCTTTCCCCTCTTCTCTCATCTCTCCCCGCCTCCTCTCTGTCCATCTCCCATCCCTCTTACTCCTTTCCTTTCTCTCCATCCCCCCACCCCCTTGGGTGCCCACCTTGCCTTCTGCTTTGTACCTTTCTAGGAGAGAAAAGAAGAAAGAGGAGATTGAGTCACAATACGAACTAAAATGCAACTCCAAAGGCCAACACGTTCGTAAAAGTCAGCCGCAGGAAGAGTGTGAAGTGCACGCAGGGGCTGAGGGGGGCGGGAAGGAACCAGGAGCTGCGGAGTGGGCAGGGAGCTCCCTTTGGGCAGCTGCCTGCGCTAAGTACCACTGAACTGTATACCTTAAAATGGTCCCTTTTTATGTGATGCATATTTTAACCTCAATAAAAACAGTCAAAAGTGTAATGGTGGTTAACTGCTTTATGCCTGAAGAAGAAAGAGAATTTGAAACCCTTTCTGAAAGGAAAGCAAGCTTTGTTCTCCCCACCCTCACCTCCCTACATACCCTTCAGGGTACCTACAGACCCAATTTTGTACAAACCCACCAACTGAAATGACTACAGAATGCATCACACTTTTTTTTTTTTAAAAAAAGGATTTTCTTAAAACAGCAACAAATAATTGCAAAGAAAACCACTTGCAATAGATCTAAACGTCTACATCTTCCACGGGGAGCTGAAGTTGTGAGTGACTGTTTCTCTCTGAGCTCCTGCCCTCCAGGACACCACACACCAGATACACACACTTGGCCACAACCCAAACGAGCCAGAGTGGGCTGAGGAAGGCCTGGGAGATTAGGGGCAGGGAGAGGGTGGTAGAAAGCAAAGATGGAACGACATCCGATTTTCAGTGTAATCGCAACACTGAGAAGAGAGCCTTCACTTGGTCAACAATATCCAAATGAAAGAGCAGTGACTTTAGAGCGCTCCTCCTCTGGCCCAGAAACTGATAGTGGGAACCAAATGCCGCTTCCTCCAGACTCATTGCTCTGCAACTGGATCCTTCTCCCTCTCTTTATTTGGAAATACATTCTCTTTGGACTTGCCAACCTAGAAAGAGACCCTGCACAGAAAGTCCTGGCTCAGCTATCTACTCAAACCTCAGCTTCGCGTTTTAAAAAATAGTTTTTTTTTTTTTCAGATAATTACGTCGTTTCACTCCCACTATAAAAGTTATGTATGTTCACTGAACAGATATTTAATAACATGGAGGAAAATTATTAGACTCATCCATAATTTCAATACCTAAGGGGTAGTACTTAATATTGCAGATGCTACTCTTTGGTATTCTAGTTCAAATCTTGACTTAGATGCAGATAAGCATAAATATCTATACATAGCCTTAAAAAAAAAAAACAGAAATTGGATCACACTGCAAATAGTATCGTGTTACTTGTTTGCTTGTTTCCATTTAATAATATCCCAGGAACATTTTTCCATCTCTTTAAACATTGTCCTGAGACATCATTTATAATGGTTGCAAGGTCACTTCATCATGTAAAAAAAACAAATGGTATTTATTTATCCAAACCTCTACTGTTGTACATGTAGCTTGTTTAATTTTTTAACACTATAAACAACGCAACAATAAACATCTCCATAGGTAAACCTTTGCACAAAGTTATAACTGCTTCTGCCCCCCGCCCACACACACACTGAAATAGACCAGGGTTGCTGGGGATAAGCGGCCTTCCCGTGCACTGTGAAGTGTTCAGCAGCACCCCTGGCCTCCACCCGTTGGTACCACTTGAATCCCTCCCCCAGCTATGATGCTAAAAATGTCTCCACACAGTGCCCATTCAGTAGGGTATGATGGCCTCCTGTTGAGCACTGCTGGGGTGTAATAACGGACGTGCAAATGCTGGTTGCAAAGAGTTGCAATGCTTCTGCACCTTTCAGCTTGACCTCTAAAACACACCTCCCCAAAGGGAGAGTATACACTGTGTCCTCAGCCCGGCACGGCTAACACAGACACGGTGCTCAAACACATGGCTGCTTCCCAGTCGTCAAGAGTTATGATCCTGACTCTCTTGTTGTTGAGTCGCTAAGTCATGTCCAACACCTTGCAACCCCATGGAGTGTAGCAAGTCAGGTTTCTCTGTCTTTTACCATCTCCCATAGTTTGCTCAAACTCACATCCATTGAATCAGAGATGCCAACCAACCATCTCATCCTCTGTCGTCCCCTTCTCCTCCTGCCTTCAATCTTGTCCAGCATCAGCATCTTAACCAATGAGTCAGCTCTTCACATCAGGTGGCCAAAGCACTGGAGCTTCAGCCTCAGTCCATCCAGTGAATGTTCAGGGTTGGTATCCTTTAGGCTTGACTGGTTTGATTTCCTTGCTGTCCAAGGGACTCCCAAGAGTCTTCTTCAGCACCTCTATTGTGACTCCTTACTCAGTCTCCTTTCTGATTTCTTTCTGGAGCACTCGTCTTCTGACAGCCATGGGTCTGTGTCTCAGCTGAGATCTTCCGCTCCATGGCTGGTTTTCCCAGACAGGCCAGCCTCCTCCAGCCCACCTCCTGCATCAGAACCTGCCCTCTCCCTGTGTCTCCTTTCTGGCCTATATCTTCCCGTCTATACCTGGTGGCAAGAAGCCTCACCTCTTACAGGGATAATGGCAAGACTTATGATCAGGCTTCTAAGAAGTAACTCTGCCACCTTCAGAATGTGGACTGTTGGTCAGATACATGTGACAAATGTTTATGTTATTATCAGAGAAAAGTAGAGAGGGAGAGGAAAGACAACAGGTGATACAAGAGAGGGAAAAAATAATGACATAAATGACATAAAAAGAGAGGTCAAGGGCCCCAATACTAGGAGGATGGGATACGGGGCTCTGGTCTGTTGGATGGGGTTTGTGACTTGGGAGAAGTTTAGTTGGTTCACATGTGACACAGTCTGGCCTGATTTGCAATGTAAAACGCTGGCATAGGGATTAGCCAGGGCTGTGTGCATGCATGCTAATTCCCTTCAGTCATGTCTGGCTCTTTGCAACCCCATGGACTGTAGCCTTCCTGGCCCCTCTGTCCATGGGATTCTCCAGGCAAGATACTGGACTAGGTTGCCATTTCCTTCTCCAGGAGATCGTTCCAATCCAAGGATCGAACTCACATCTCTGATGTCTCCTGCATTAGCAGGCAAGTTCTTTACCACTAGTGCCACCTGGGAAAAGCCCAAGTCAGGGCTCAGATAAACATATATTGAAAAGATACGTGGAGAAGTCTCTCTGTGATTCATGTTTTGATAAGTTTGCCCCAATCGAGTTTTTTTTTAATCTCAAAGCACCCATGTTTCCTCGTGGACTGTGTCATTCCTGGGGAAAGAAGTCACCGAGTGTAATATTATCCCCAGCTTATGCAAATATATCTGAGCCACCTCCATGCTCATGACCATAATGAATGTGTCAAAGTTTGCTGAAAATCTTGTTAAAAAGTACATTTCCTTCCAAGAAGCATTCCCCTGACAACAAAACTCTGATTCAAAATTCATAACCTCCTTAAAAGTAGGACTCCTTTGAATAAAACCGTGCAGTCCTCAGACATGCAAACATTTTCATATCCACGTAATACACTTTTCTCATTCACTGCAATTTGTCAGTATGTGTTTTTTTTTTTCCCAAATCAACAGTCCACGGAGGACTCTGGGCTCTTTTTTCCACAGAGATCAGCTGGGGATGGAGGAACAGAGATGTGAGATGCCTCCGTCTCCTCTCTGAAGAGGACGCAGTGGGAAGCGATGCCGTGGGGGTGGCCGGGGATTCCTAAAATTGCACCCACATGCCTCTGGCCTTCTCCTGTTTATCCCAGCGTTCCTTTCTCTCCTAGTCTGCTGACTCCCAGCCTTTGTTTGATTGACTTACAAATTGAAGTATAAATTATGTTTTCTACTGCCTAGCAATTAGCCATTAAGGAACAGTACAATCAAAATACAAAGACAGAAGACATTCATCTCCAACAAAGGACCACAGGAAGAAAGCATCCTCTGACCCTTCAAGCTTCGGGCTTACAGTAATGCCCTTGGCTGCAGGTCTGGCCTTTTAAAATGACAACACTATTTACTGCTTGCACCATCCGAGCTTCATCCCCTGCATAAAGCACTCAGAGACCACCAAAGACATCTTCTTCATTTCTCCCAACCTTCGCCTCTTCAATCTCCTCTCTCTCAGAGAATCATTTCTCTGCTCTGGGCAGTAATATTGGTACAGAGGCTGTCAATTGTGCAAGCGAATGGCAATGAAATAATTAGCAGCTCAAAGTGGGAACTTTCCTATGAGCAAACTCCAATACACTAAAAATGAGAGATGAGATGAACCTAGGCTGTCGGTGGCATTACCTATATATAATAAGGACCATCCTTCAAGTTGCAAGCTAATTTTCCAAACTCACTCTTTTATCCTGATGCAGTTTTTTTTCCCCCTCTTTAATGTTGAATTTTTTTCCCCAGCTTAACATCTCATCAAAAGACTGCATTTTCTTTGTTCATCCTTGATTTGGAAACACTAATTCTTTAATTTAGTTATTCTTACTGTAAAAATAACACACGCTCATCACAGAAAATGTTAAAAGCATAAAAATGTACAAACTAGAAAAAAAAAAATCTCCTCACCATCAGATCAGCCAGAGGCAATCACTATTATAAACTTGGCGGTATTTCCAATCTATGCTGCTGTGTGTTTTTAACATATATGAGAAATGACTACATATACAACTTTGCTGAAGATACGTTTTTGTGAAACTGCTGAAGACAAAGGAAATGGAGCCCCCCTGTTCATTGATTGCACAGAGTGGAAGGAGGCATGCTGATGGAAGAAAAGGACAAGGGAGGGTTTTATGTGATTAATCTGAAATGAAGATTAAAATCATTGTTAGGTGGAAAACAAGGAAATTAAGAGATTGTCACAAACAAGCTGAAACAGCTCAGCGGGATCCATTAACATTTTTAACAGCTCAGTGAAATCTAACATCTACCTTGACAGCCCTGAAGGGAAGGGGTAGGGAGGGGCCTTCACTTGGAGTCTCTTTGTGCATTAAACAAACTTTGTTTTTTTTTTTTAACTGATTGATGGTTCAAGAAAGCTGAACTGACCTCCACCTTCAATTAACTCAGTTTGAGATCATGCCTATCCCCGCCACAGTTTGTCTTCATAATCTGGGATAATAAGAGCTTTAAAGGCTCCACGAGGCAAAAAGTGGTGTGTGTGTGCTGTGTGCACAGGAGAGCGTGGGGCGGGGAAGCGTTGTGTCATCTATGAAGGATGAGAATGACGTGCTACCTGTAGCGACCCCAGATGCACAGGTGCACGCGTGCTCCCAGCGCAGGCAGGAGAGCATCAATCTAAATGTTTTCTGAAATGATGTTGGCACGGGGCCCGCCTTAGCTCCAGAGGCCCCAGTGGCCTCCTTGCTCAGGACTCTGGTTCCAGAAATTTGGTACACATGGACCTGTACGAACTCCCCCTTCTTTGCCTTCTCTGCTCCTTCTCAAGCTCCTTCCTTGTCCCTCTATCCCCCTTCAACATTTACTGGAGTGGTCAATATGCAGAGACACAGGCAGGTGATGGAGAAGTCAGGATGAACACAGCCCAGTTCTAGGCTCTAAGGGACTCACATGTCAGTAGAGGAAACTGGCATGTCAGTAGGGAAGTTTTACACAAGAAGGCAAAGAATAGCAACTGTTTAACAAGAGCGAGGCTCATGCTGGGAGGTGTAAGAAAATCCCGGAGTGCTTCAAGGAGAGGACTTTGGGTCTTGCTGACAAAGTCAACGTTTGTACCCTGTGCTCAGAAAATTGAAGGTTTAGAACAAAGTTTAGAAAATGTAAGAACAATTGCCTTGGCCAGAAGGGAGGTGACTGGAGTTATTGCAAAGATAACCCTGAGGATGGAGGGAACACTGTCCACACTGCCCATCACAGTGAACGTTCTGCAAATGGTCTTCGGCTCTGGGAGAGGAAAGATCCAAGCTTGTACTTTTGCTCCAAAATTACTTTGCTCTGGTCCCCAGAAATCACAAAGCAATGGTTTTCCCAGATGGAGATCCTCCATGGCTTTCAGATAATACTCAAGGACAAAATCCAACAAGGGCTTTGGGATTTGGGGGAAATCTTATCAAGGGCAAGCTTATCAGGCTTTCAGAGAAACAACTAACTGCTTCAAGATGTAGGCAATGTGAATCCTAATCCTCTCCATGTGTTACCATACAGGAGTGAGGTCCCATTTCCCACCCAACTTTATTGCCCCTATATTCACAGATACCTTGGTGGCTCAGATGATAAAGAATCTTCCTGCAATGTGGGAGACCCTTCCTGCGTGGGGAAGATCCCCTGGAGAAGGGAATGGCAACCCACTCCAGTATTCTTGCCTGGAGAATCCCATGGACAGAGGAGCCCGGCGGGCTACAGTCCATGGGGTTGCAAAGAGTCAAACAGGACTGAGCGACTAACACTTTCTTTCACTTTTCCCCCAAAGAACAGTTCTTAATAGGTCTTCCTAATCGGAGAAATCTCCTTAAGAGACGCTTTCATTTCTCTGTTTACTGGAACGAGAATGATTTAGTAAAGTGACTAAGACAGTCTGCTGGATTTATGTCCAGACTCAGTCCCTTACTAGGCGCAATGGGGCATGTTCAATTGTCTCTTCAAGCCTCCATCCTCTGACTGTAAAATGGACAAAATGAAAGTGCTTCTCTCGTGAGGTTCAGGAAATGATGCATAACCACGCCCAGTAAGTCCTCAGTCAATACTAGGTATCATTATGACCTAGAAATGAGATCAGTCTTATTACAATGCCAAAAGGAGCCCTTTGGGTCCCATGTAATTGGTTTTAGGTTTTGACCTCTGGTCCTTACTTAACCTTGACCATTCACTCATTTGTCAAATATTTTCTGAGTTTCTTTTTAAGGATTAGGTATTATTGACATACCTTTCTAAAGGGGAAAATACACGTCTCAAGAAGCTCTGTTTTCTATATGTCTATCATTCTATCATCAAACTACAGAAAGGAAGCAGACTAAAATCCCATTCTCTTAACAGGCAAGATGAACAGATTTATGTTTGGCTAGCTGAAACTCGTATTTGATCAAGTATGAAGACAGAAACAGTAGAGAGGCCATGCAGGAAGAGGAAGAGAGAAGATTCAACAATGACTTTGAACTCAGGAGAATGATTTGCAGAAATTTAAGGTGAGGAATCATTTAGAATGTGCATCATAGAATATGCACAGAAAGGTGGTGTTAGCAACATACCCCAAGACAAACAGCACACCCGCTTATTGGAATTTCATCATTACTTACTCGGTCATGGCAATACTTAAAAATCTGGGAAACCAATTTAGGTCCAAGAGCTTTCCAGGTAGCTCAGATGGTAAAGAATTGACCCGCAATGCAGGAGACCCTGGTTCAATTCCTGTGTCGGGAAGTTCCCCTGGAGAAGGGATAGGCTATCCACTCCAGTATTCTTGGGCTTCCCTGTAAATAATCCACCTACAATGCGAGAGACCTGGGTTCTGATCCCCAGGTTGGGAAGATCCCCTTGTGAAGGGCATGGCAACCCACTCCAGTATTCTTGTCTGGAGAATCCCCATGGACAGAGGAGGCTGGCGGGCTACAGTCCATAGGGTTGCAAAGAGTCAGACACAACTGAGGGGCTAAGCACAGCACAATTTTGTTCCAAAGTCAGTTATTACCAGCATTGTACCTGTTCATTTCCTGTTTATAAGTAAATTTCATAATGATGGAGTAGGGTGCCATTTCCTATTCTAGGGGATCTTCCAGACCCAGGGATTGAACCTGTGTCTCTTGCATCTCCTGAATTGGCAGGTGGATTCTTTACCACTAAGGTCACCTGGGAAGTCCAATGATGACAACAGTGGATATTAAACTGGTGCAGCAGGACAAGGCACTGAGGAACACTGAAGGTTTCCACACAGCGTGCATTTTTTTTTTTTAAATTTTTTGGCCATGCCATGTGACATAGTTCTCTGACCAGGGATCAAACCCAAAACCCCGGCAGTGGAAGCACAGAGTCTTAACCACTGGACCACCAGGGAAGTCCCCACACAGCACACTTCTCTCATTTTACTTTTCCTTTATGGCAAAACCAATACAATATTGTAAAATAATTAGCCTCCAATTAAAATAAACAAATTTAAATTAAAAAAATAAAAAATAAAAGCACAGGTTTTAGTTTAGAGTTCTTAGCATATCACATGTGCCTCCAGTCTCTCCCCCAAAAAATCTTTTTACAATGCCCTCTCTTTTATTCTGAGTTTTCACCTTTCTTCCTCATTTGTAGTGTAAATTCGTTCAGAAAAAAAAAAGGGGGGGGCAACAAAATAAGTGATGGAGAAAGGAAGGAAGGAATTAACAGTGAAAAGAAAAAAAGTTTCCCTTTCCATCAGATTGGGCATTTCCCCACAGACCAGCACCTGGATTCAAGAACGATCTGAGAATGGGTACTTTGATCATCAGGGCCCTGACCTCTATAAACTGCTGGGTGATCTTCCTGGCTCAATAAAATCAAGGACGTGCCAGGGCTGTGTTTTGATGTGGAGACGGCTGAGAAAATAAATCCACCTAATGGAAAATTACAGAGGCGCTGCTCTTCCTTTGCATAAATGAGGAACTCAAACAATTTGGTTTTGAGGACAATGCTGCACATTGTTCTAAAAAGTAGACACGGCTTTTGTTGTCTCGTTACGGGATGATAAATATTCATGCTGGTGAATTACCACGCACTAATGGCCCAATATCTGGCACACCTGTTGTGACCCGTCTTGAAAACAGCAGCGACAGTTTAGGATGACGACGCTGGCAGGTGCTAACAATGGGATATTGTGACAAGCACAGAGGAACAACAAACCTCCAGCTTCTGATTAATCCAGGGTTTCTCAAGTGAGCCCATCTCTCTGGCGCTCATCTTCAGAAACGCTTCCCATTTTTTAAACCGGGAGAGATTTTGAAGCCCTTACATTAGCTCTCAGCAGAGTCATTCACGTTTCTGCATTCATGGGTCTCACATGTATTCTGCGACTGTAGGGGTTACACGCTTGAGCTCTGGAGCCACGCTCTCTGAGTTCAAAGCCTTGGGGTACCACATCCTAGCTGTTTGGGTTCCGGCATGTCACATAAGCCACCTGGGTCTTCTTTTGTGCTTTTTTACGAGACAGGGCAGCCAGAGTACAAACCTTCATAGTGGGGAATCTCCAGCTCCATGGCATAGACATTTGGGGCTAGGTCTATCTGCAACTGAGGATGTCCTGTGCATCTCAGAATGTTGTGTCCAACATCCCTCACCTACACCCACTAAATGAGCATTACCATGTCTCAAATAATAATAGTTTGACCAAGAAGGCCCCATGTTCTTTTCAGTTCAGTTCAGTTCAGTTGCTCAGTCATGTCCGACTCTTTGCGACCCCATGAATCGCAGCGCGCCAGGCCTCCCTGTCCATCACCAACTCCCGGAGTTCACTCAGACTCACATCCATCGAGTCAGTGATGCCATCCAGCCATCTCATCCTCTGTCGTCCCCTTCTTCTCCTGCCCCCAATCCCTCCCAGCATCAGAGTCTTTCCAAAAAGTCAACTCTTTGCATGAGGTGGCCAAAGAGTGTTGGTTTTAGAAAAGGCAGAGGAACCAGAGATCAAATTGCCAACATCCACTGGATCATGGAAAAAGCAAGAGAGTTCCAGAAAAACATCTATTTCTGCTTTATTGACTATGCCAAAGCCTTTGACTGTGTGGATTACAATAAACTGTGGAAAATTCTGAAAGAGATGGGAATACCAGACCACCTGACCTGCCTCTTGAGAAACCTATATGCAGGTCAGGAAGCAACAGTTAGAACTGGACATGGAACAACAGACTGGTTCCAAATAGGAAAAGGAGTACGTCAAGGCTGTATATTGTCACCCTGCTTATTTAATTTCTATGCAGAGTACATCATGAGAAACGCTGGGCTGGAAGAAGCACAAGCCGGAATCAAGATTGCCGGGAGAAATATCAATCACCTCAGATATGCAGATGACACCACCCTTAGGGCAGAAAGTGAAGAGGAACTCAAAAGCCTCTTGATGAAAGTGAAAGAGGAGAGTGAAAAAGTTGGCTTAAAGCTCAACATTCAGAAAACGAAGATCATGGCATCCGGTCCCATCACTTCATGGGAAATAGATGGGGAAACAGTGGAAACAGTGTCAGACTTTACCTTTTTGGGCTCCAAAATCACTGCAGATGGTGACTGCAGCCATGAAATTAAAAGACACTTACTCCTTGGAAGAAAAGTTATGACTAACCTAGACAGCATATTTAAAAGCAGAGACATTACTTTGCCAACAAAGGTCCATCTAGTGAAGGCTATGGTTTTTCCAGTGGTCATGTATGGATGTGAGAGTTGGACTGTGAAGAAAGCTGAGCACCAAAGAATTGATGCTTTTGAACTATGGTGTTGGAGAAGACTTTTGAGAGTCCCTTGGACTGCAAGGAGATCCAACCAGTCCATTCTGAAGGAGATCAGCCCTGGGATTTCTTTGAAGGGAATGATGCTAGGCTTAAAAATTTTCTTTTTTCCTACAGGAAATGGTCAATTTTTCAGTGACAACAAACTTTTAATAGTGTGGTTCACTGCCATTTTTCTCAATTTTTTTTTCCACAAAACAATATATAATCTTTTTTTCCTCAAAACTTTTATTGTCTCAATAATTTTGATGCATCTGAGGCAAGGATATTCAACAATGACTTTTCTTCCCAAACCACCAATTTTTCAAAAATCCATTTGTGAGAGCACCGTGCAAACCAGCCAGAGAGACTCAACCAATGTCAGCCCCAACCTCCTGTAACCTGGGAAATGAAGGCAAAGAGACTCGTAGGCATGCTGGGTTCCCACATTCAGGCTTCTGCCCAAGGAATCCCATTACTAGGTGGTTCTGAGGCACCTAAATCAGCGAGCTGCATGTCCACTAGCAGTCACAAAGTCAGGAGTACTGTTTACGACCAACACTTTCTTCTAAAGAGAAATAAATGAGAACATATCAAAGTGAGTGTGAAACATCCATTCCATTAATGTAGGTGAATGCTCACTGCAATAGGAATGCATTTCTTATTAATGGTCACAGTAAAAGAAAAAAAAATTCAAAGACATCAGTGAAAGTTTCCATTTGAGAACTCATCTAATAAACCGAGAAGAAAGACAATTTGAATTGGGTGCTGATTTAAGGACACATGGTGATTTATGAGCATTGTGAACTAAATAAAGGCTAACCCCCCTCAACCAGAGAGAACTACCAAGCCTCTGTTTAAAGGCCAACATGGAAGAATGAAGTCCCGGAGGCTGACCAGAGGGAATCCATGAATGCATTATTCTACCACAAACGTTTATGAAAGTTTTCCACGTTAGTTCCATATATACACTCCTTCTTTTCTTGAGGACACAACCTCTCTCCATGAAGATTCAAGTTTTTAACTTGTACAATACGGCAACTGCCTACTATTTGACCACTGTGACAAGATCATTTCTTGACTATGCCATTAGGAAAAGATTTTAATCACTCCATCTGAAAATCAATCACCATTCAAGACTAGTAACCAATTGCTTATTTTATGCCAAGGAATACGAACACTATCCATAATAAAAGCTGAGATCATACTGTAAGGCTAGACTCATCAAAGGTGACAGAATGGAAGATAATTTTCATTTGCTCATTTTTAGCTCATAAATAGCATCCTTATCCATTATTTATCAATTTTCCAATTTAATTAATGGTTCTGGTAATAATTGCATAATTTCTATGGCCATAGAAAAAGCAGCCTGCATGTAGATAATAGGGAATTTTAATATTTATGAAGTTCAAAGTTTTCTATAAATAGAGAAATTCAGAAATTATCACCAGATCTAAAAGTATATTGGGAGATAGATGAATAATTAATAACCAAGGCATGCGTTCATTGGGAACACACCAAACAGAGTAATGAATGTACACATCGCCACGTTGATCAAGCCATTCACACAAGGTGGCTCCTTTCTTGTGGTCACCTCTGGACACACGGCTATCTAGAAGAAAGCACAACTTTGCTTGGACCTCAGTTTAGGAAACGGCAACCCACTCCAGTATTCTTGCCTGGGAGAGGAGCCTGGTGGAATACAACCTATGGAGTCAAAGATTCGGACAGGACTGAAGCAACTTAGTAGCAGCAGCAGAAACAGGATTATTACCATCGCTAACAGTAATTCTTGAACAGAAGAGAGCAAAGCTGGCATTCTTGGGGTCTATCATGACCTACTGTCTCCCTTCCTTCCGACAGCATTCCTGATTTGTTCCTGGAAGGAAAGAACTGAATCAAGGAGCCAGCACACTAGGCTGGGCAAAACACAGTGGATTCTGATTCTCTGAGTTTCGTTCCTCCATCCATTCGTGTGAAATTGGCGCACATTGCCTTGCCTCTCTATTAGAACAGGCGTCTCTGGGGAGCGTGAATCCCTGTTATTTCCAGCTTGCTGCCTGGGGAGCAAAGTTACTCATGTCAAGAGAACGTCACTGGGCAGAGATGCAGGTTGGCTCTCGGAAGTTAAGTTGGAGCACACTGTAGAGGAATAGCAAGGAGCCACGGGCTCCTTGAGTGGTGGGTTTCCATACAGCTCCAGAGGAGTCTCCAGAAAAACCGATCAAGTGATGACAGGGCAGGCACTCTGGGTCAGTCCAGCCTCCAGGGAGGGGATTGTGGCTGCAGGTAAAATTCAGTTATGGGGCCAACGGTTTCATCATTCATACCTGCATAATGAAACCCCAATAACAACTCTGGAAATGGAGGCTCAGTGGTGCTTCCTAATTGGTGGACATTTCGGTGTACCAGCACGGTAATGCATCCAGTCTCCATGGAGACAGAAGCTTCTGTACCTGCGCCCCTCCCAGGCCTTGCCCGTGTACACTTCATCTGGCTGTTCATTTGTATCATTTATAATAAAAGGTCGGCACTAGCAGTAAAGAATCGGCCTGCCAATGCAGATGTAAAAGACATGGGTTCAATCCCTGGGTTGGGAAAATCCCCTGGAGGAGAGCATGACAATCCACCCCAGTATTCTTGCCTGGCAAAGCCCATGGACAGAGGAGCCAGGAGGGCTACAGGGCACAGGGTCTCACAGAGTTGGACACGACTGAAGCGACTCAGCAAATAAAAGTACAGCACTTCCTCGAGTTCTGCAAGTTGGTTTTTTAGCAAATAACTGAACCTGAATGGGGTGATGAGAAGTCCTGAATTTGGTCGCTTGGGGCAGAAGTGTGGGTAGCCTGAGGACTGCAGCTGGCATGTGAAGTGGGTTCGGTCTTGTCTCGGACTTTGCCCATGACTTGTGGCATCTGTGCTAACTCCAGGTAGTTGCTGTCGGAACTGAACTGACCTTCAGAACACCTGGTCATGTCAGAGAAAAGGTGTCTAAGGGTAGGCGGACACTAGTAGCGTCCCCAACAACAGCGTGAACCATCATGTCCCCTTCCATTAATGTGCGTGCATACGTGCCGGGCATGCTCACTCAGTCGTGTCTGACTCTTTGTGACCTCGTGGACTGCAGCCCACCAGGCTCCTCTGTCCATGGGATTCTCCCGGCAAGAACACTGGAGTGGGTTGCCATTTCCTACTCCAGGGGGTCTTCCTGATCCAGGGTTCAAACCCACATCTCCTGTGTCTCCTGCAATGACAGGTGAATTCTTTACCACTGTGTCATGTGGGAAGCCCCTCTATCAACACAGGAGTGACAAAGGGGGCAATTTTGGGGTTAATCAGCAGAGACTATTCAGACAGTACATGGTAAGTGCTTAGCCAGCCCCAAAACACTCAGTCAATGAGCCCTTTTATCCCCAATTATGAGATGAGAAAACCGAGGCTCAGAGATGCTAGGATAATGTTTGCAGGATACGGCAGAACACGGCTATTCTGTCCCAGGGCAGGCAGTTTTCACCCCCACAGTCCGTCTCTCCTGTGAATACACTTTCCGCTGGTTCTGCACATCACATTTCCATTCCTTTCTCCAGGATCTTCCCAATCCAGGGATCAAACCCATTTGCAGGCAGATTCTTTACTGTCTGAGCCACCAGGGAAGGCCAACAAAAGGCACTGACTGCATGAGTGCTAAGTCACTGCAGTCACGTCCGACTCTTTGCGGCCCTATGGACTGTAGCCCATGAAGCTCCTCTGTCCATGGGATTCTCCAGGTAAGATTATTGGAGTGGGTTGCCGTGCCCTCCTCCAGGGGAGTTTCCTGACCTAGGGTTTGAACCCATGTCTCTCTCTATGTCTCCTGCATTGGCAGGCAGGTTCTTTACCAACTAGTGCCACCTGGGAAGCCCAACAGGGGCACTAGAAGGTAATACAAATTCCATTTGAATAGACACACAAGGTCCTGCAAACCTCCCTGAGCATCCTCGTGCTTCTACATGCTTTGGTATGAATGGCAGTCTTTACACAAGGGCCTCCAAGAAATAAAACCTGGGGTCACCGTGTCATTGGCATACAGCACAGGGAAGGCTGGCTTTGGATGATTTATTTTGTACCTGCAAAAGCAGGTCTATATGTGCCAACAGACACACACAGACATATGATGCTTAAAAATCTAAACTGCACTAAGGAAAAAAGAAAGTTGTCAATTTGGTGATCCCAAAACCAACCTCAGGAATGTGAAACAAAGGCAGGTTCCCAGAAGCAGGGCTTGTACTCCGCCCTCACCTTACAGAGGGCACAGCAGATTGGGAAGGAAGGACAGCAGCCAGCCTCTGGCAACGGCTGATTTCAGATGCTTCACAGGTGCTCACATCTTGTTTTTCTGAGCAGGATCAAATCTAGGATTTTAAACCCAAACTCTCCAAGAGCACAGCCATGAGACTCTCAAGGACAAAATGATTATCTCAGATCTCCAGAAACTGAACTATGTACCAAACAGCTCTGGGAAGGGAAGGGTCGCTGGGGGATTTTGAGTTCCCCTTGTCTTTGAAAGGATATAAATTTCTTGCTGTCTTAAGACAGTGGTTTGTAGCTGGATGAATTCTAGTTAAAATCACAGACTTTCTCCTCTCAAGCAATTATTTGGGGACCAAGTTATTTTGTTCATTCAAATTAGTCCTTTTATAATTTTTGACATTTTGCAGATATTTTAAGTTGTGTTTCTTAGCTTAAGCAAATTTTTATTAAGATAAAACATATATACTGAAAGTGCACAATTATAGAGACACTTTTAAATAGCATTCATATGCATCTTAACTTCTAAGTAGAAAATCAATTTCTGGTTTTCTAGTTTCTACATGTCTGTTAAAATCTATCTTTGTTATAAAGCATTAATATAGTCAAAGCTATGGTTTTCCCAGTAGTCATGTACACAGGTGAGAATTGGACCATAAAGAAGGCTGAGCACGGAAGAATTGATGCTTTCAAAGTGTGATGCTACAGATAACTCTTGAGAGTCCCTTGGACAGCAAGGAGATCAAACAGGTCAATCCTCACGGAAATCAACCCTGAGTATTCACTGGAAGGACTGCTTCTGAAGCTGAAGCTCCAATACTTTGGCTACCTGCTCCGAAGAGCCAACTCATTGGAAAAGACCCTGATGCTGGGAAAGATTGAGGACAGGAGGAGAAGGGGGCAGCAGAGGTTGAGATGGTTGGATGGCATCACCGACTCAATGGACATGAGTGTGAGCAAACTCAGGGAGATGGTGAAGGACAGAAGAGCCTGGTGTGCTGCAGTCCATGGGGTCACAGAGAGTTGGACATGACTTAGCGACTGAACAACAAGCAATATTGAAAGTAATGCATGATGAGATACGCATGAATTCATTCATGTATTCAAACCATGGATACTTCAGTTCAGTTCAGTTCAGTTGCTCAGTCGTGTCCGACTCTTTGCGACCCCAGGAATCACAAAATGCGAGGCCTCCCTGTCCATCACCAACTCCCAGAGTTCACTCAGACTCACGTCTATCAAGTCAGTGATGCCATCCAGGCATCTCATCCTCTGTCATCCCCTTCTCCTCCTGCCCGCAATCCCTCCCAGCATCAGAGTCTTTTCCAATGAGTCAACTCTTTGCATGAGGTGGCCAAAGTACTGGAGTTTCAGCTTTAGCATCAGTCCTTCCAAAGAAATCCCAGGGCTGTTCTCCTTCAGAATGGACTGGTTGGATCTCCTTGCAGTCCAAGGGACTCTCAAGAGTTTTCTCCAACACCACAGTTCAAAAGCATCAATTCTTCGGCACTCAGCCTTCTTCACAGTCCAACTCTCACATCCAAACATGACCACAGGAAAAACCATAGCCTTGACTAGACGGACCTTAGTTGGCAAAGTAATGTCTCTGCTCTTAAATATGCTACCTAGGTTGGTCATAACTTTTCTTCCAAGGAGTAAGCGTCTTTCAATTTCATGGCTGCAGTCACCATCTGCAGTGATTTTGGAGCCCCCCAAAATAAAGTCTGACACTGTTTCCACTGTTTTCCCATCCATTTCCCATGAAGTGATGGATACTTACGGAATACCAAACATGTGCCTGGCAGTGATGTACATTAGTGAATAAAACAGAAACGGTCCCTACCTTCAGGGTACCTACAGAGAGTGGAGTACAAACATACCAAAAGAAAACAGTAACACAAATATGTACATAATGATTAACTGTGACAAGAGCTACAAAGGAAAGATACAGGGTGTGAGGACAGAGAATAAAGGGATGATGGGTTACGTTTAGGGGTGAAACCAATTAAAATGCAAACGCAAAGCAAAGTCATTTCCTAAGTGCACCTGTCTCTTAGCTGTGAATTCAGTCTCTCCAGCACCTCATCCTTTTGTGGTGGGAACTTGCTACAGCCTCCACAAAGGGTGGGCTTGTAAATATCCAAGACAGATATCCGAGAAAGAGAGAGAAACTGGCTTTGAGGTCCAGGCGTGGTATACATCACATGGAAGCTCTCTCTATCTTCCTTCCGTTTCAAAATCTACGAACGGTGAAAGGATCTGTCTGCCATAACATGATGAGAGAGAAAAGAGCCTGGTCTGGAAAAAGATGAGCTAGGAGTACCTGCTGAATTAAAACCTAGAGCTTATCTTGATGGGAAATCCAGCGCATTTAAAACATATTCCAGCACCACAACTACTGAGCCAATGCTCTAGGCCTGGGGGCTGAAAGTACCGAGCTCCAGCACCACAACTATTACTGAAGTCCGCACATCTAGAGCCTGGGCTCTGCAACAAGAGAAGCCACTGCAACAGGAAGCCTGCGCACCACAACTAGAGAAAGCCCACATGCAGGAACGAGGACCCAGTGCAGCCACAAATAAATAAATGCATACATAAATAAATTATAGAAAATAATAACACCTAGATCCAGGATACTGAACACAGAGTAAGTCAGATACAGCCCACTACATAATTAAAAATACCCTTCTTATTCCTTAAGACATATCCATTCTGTGTTCATGAACAGCACTCTCTAGAATGAAGTGTTTCTCTTTTCAGGGATCTATTCCCAAAAGCTGGTATCTATATATATGGACCACCTACACGGTGTGAGGATCTCTGACTTAAATTTATTTCCTGTGTGCACCCCCCAACACACACGGATGGGTCCTACTGGGATGAAATTCTTACTTTAATCTGGTACTTTTCCTTCATGACACTTTTAATTCATTCAAGATGCATTTGTTTAATGCAAGTCCCTCCTAAGAGCTGTAGGTAAAACCGTGATGGCTCATTTCCAGCTGTTGCCCCAGTTCCTGGGTGGGGACACAATGCTCCCTCCCCAGCTCTCGCTTGCTCATCCTCTCTCTCTCCTTCTCTGTAGGGGTGAGCTTTGTTGCTGTTGTACTGCTGCTCAGTTGTGTCCAACTCTTTAAAACCCCATGGACTGCAGCACTCCAGGCTCCTCTAGAAGTCCTTCACTATCTCTAGAAGTTTGCTCAAATTCATGTCCATCGAGTCAGTGATGCCATCCAACCATCTCATCCTCTGTTGCCCCCTTTTCCTGTCTTCAATCTTTCCCAGCATCAGGGTCTTTGCCAATGAGTCGGCTCTTCGCATCAGGTGGCCAAAGTATTGAAGCTTCATAGATATACATAAATTTGCAAGTATGGTTTAGTCTCTTAAGTCGTGTCTGACTCTTGCGACCCCATGGACTGTAGCCTTCCAGGCTCCTCTGTCCATGGAATTCTCCAGGCAAGAATACTGCAGGGAGTTGTCATTTCCTTCTCCAAAGAATAGGTATAGATACAAACATATCACCATAGAGATATAGAGACTTGGATTAGATATGGACATATAAATAGAGGGCTTCCCATGTTGGGGCAGTGATTAAAAAAAAAAAAAAAAGTCTGCCTACCAATGCAGGAGATGCAAGAGATTCAGGTTTGATTCCTGGGTCGGGAAGATCCCATGGAATAGGAAATGGCAACCCACTCTTGTATCCTTGCCTGGGAAATACCATGGACAGAAGAGCTTGGCAGGCTGCAGTCCATGCGGTTGCAAAGAGTTGAATGTAATAAAGGCACAGATATATAATAGTATAGCTATGGACACAGATGGACATACAGATACAGAAATAAAGGTATAGAGACAGACATAGAGTATAGAGACATTCTGCTAGACACAGATGTATAGACACACATACAGACATACATATGGGTACTATTTGCTGAGTAAATGGATAGCTCCTGGCCACGTCGCTTATGTATGGATCTTAACCATTCGCCATCAATGAACCCATCATAACACCATGCATTTGTGGACCACTCATCATTTTCCTAACCATTCTCAAAGCAGGTTACTTTATTTGGACCTCAGCAGTCCACCGATGTCCACAATCTGAACAGGCACTCTCGTGCCCAATTCAGTGATGAGAAGCAGAGCTTCTGTTCTGCTCACAGTCACACGGACAGTAGGTGGATCAGCCACTGGATAAACACCAAACAGTTAATTTCAAGTCACGGTTATATCCTTCACTCCTAACATCAATCGGCCCATTCAAGGTTTCCTGCCCCAAATTGTTCCTGACCTCGCAGAGAAACGTAGCCTTTCAAACACCCTTTCCAATAATGTACTCCCAGAACGATGTATGTTCGGAATTGTCAACCTACAGCATCATTTTCTGACCCATCCACGACTTGGCTTAGGATGGGGACAGGATGAGCTCTTCAAAATTCTATTACGGTGGAGGTGCCAACTATCAATAATATGCTTTAAAAGAAAAAAAAAAAAAAACCTGAATTTCCAGAAATAGTTCAGCAAATGGAGAAAAGAGAAGGAATTGACCTCCAAATAACCCTACAAGTATTATATATTTCCCTTCCACAGGCAAGAATTATGCTTCATCCATTTTGCTGTTAAGCAAATAACATCACTGCATTAACAACTTCTGTGTTTGTCTACATTTTATATTTTTTATGGCAGAGTGCAATGCTGCATACACAGCTTCTGAACATGCTTCATCTTCTGTGCAGGGAGAGGCCACTACAGCTGGATTATATGAAGGAGCAATGGTAGTGAAAGACTTTGAATCCCTAGGAGATGAAAGGTTGCATAAAATTCATGGTTGTTGCCCTCAGTAAAGAGAATCTGAGATAGTGAGAGAAATGCTATGAGAACTGACCATTCTACTGCACAATTGATCAGTCTAACAAGCTTGAGATTGCATGATGCCATCTTGCAAAATATGTGGTCCTCAGTGTCACCACCTTAGGAAAAGTCGAAGAGGCATCCGTTGCGGAGCTCTGTGTATTCTACACGACACGCAAGAGGCATCAGCTGTCACCCAGAGGGAGCAGTTTCTCCAGATAATGCTGAATCCTTGGTTCGCCTGGCTTTTCACTCTCCTACACACAGAATTTGTGAATCCAAGGTGTAGATAACCTTGAGCACATATGGTATATCATTCTTGTGCACATTCAATTTTAGTCTGTAGAAAGTGGGTTAAACAACGACACTTTATAATAAAGGCAGCTGGCCTCCCTGATATATGAGTCTCATGGATCATTATTAAATAAATCCCTATTACTACTAGAATTACTGGAGAAACTGTAACAGTAGTTCTGGCAAAAGGGCCAGACCCCAAGTCAATGACTTGCTCTTCTGCGGCATGACAGCTTGCCTTTTAGAGTGAAAGAAAGTGAAAGCCGTTCAGTCGTGTCCGACTCTTTGTGACCCCATGGATTATACAATCCATGGAATTCTCCAGGCCAGAATACTGGAGTGGAGTTCCCTCATCCAGAGGATCTTTCCAACCTAGGGATTGAACCCAATCTCCTGCATTACAGGCGATTCTTTACCAGCTGAGCCACCACAGGGAAGCCTTTCAGAGGGTCCACTCTAATTTGATTCTAGTGTTAGATACCACTTGTTGGTGTTTAGTCGTTAAGTTGTGTCTGATCCTTTGCAACCCCATGAACCATCGTCCACCAGGCTCCTCTGTCCATGGGAATGGAACCCCATGGAACCCCATGAAAGAATGCTTGGGTGGGTTGCCATTTCCTCCTCCAGGGGAGCTTCCCAACCCAGGGATCAAACCTGTATCTCCTGCATTGTTAGGTGGGCTCCTTACTGCTGAGCCACCAGGGAAGCCTGTTAAATACCACGACCCACGTCAATATCTGGTTCTCCTTTCCTCTCTGGTCACAGGAAACTTGAGCTCCAGATCTCCTGTGTTGGGTGGGGCCATGTTACAAGTCCTGACCAGTAAGCTTCACTTGTAACGGCAGCACAAAGGAAGTCGTGCATCCCAGATGACACAGCTACAAGAGAGGAGCATGAATCTCTGAGGCACTATTTGTAGGACAGCCCTTCCCAACCCAGGCTTCCCAGGTGGCTCAGCTGGTAAAGAATACACTTTCCAATGCAAGAGAAATGGGTTCGATTTCTGGGTCAGGAAGATCCCCTGGGGAAGGGCAGGGCAGCCCACTCCAGTATTCTTTCCAGGAAAACCCCATGGACAGAGGAGCCTGATGGGCTATAGTCCATGGGATTGCAAACACTTCCTGACCTGCTTTGGACACAATAAAAAACTCTGTCATATGAAGCTACTGAGATCTGAGAGTCGATCTGTTTCTGCAGCTTACTAATTCTCCGAGTCCAGTTCTCCAAAGGATTCATGGCTTAGCCTCAAAATACCTTCAAAACGCGATGGAAACCCAGCCATTTACTCTTGTGTGATTGGATAGCAGATACATCAGAGGAGTCTTAATAGCATTTATAAACATGATAAATATGTTTGTGTTATCAAGCAGATTGCAAGATTTAAAACAAGTTTTATAGTGAAATAGGAATACCAGACTCACCCAAAGCCTTTTAATCACTCTGTTATG
Organism: Oryx dammah; assembly: GCF_014754425.2. Classification (NCBI taxonomy): domain Eukaryota; kingdom Metazoa; phylum Chordata; class Mammalia; order Artiodactyla; family Bovidae; genus Oryx; species Oryx dammah. The sequence goes on along the minus strand of NW_024070186.1, from coordinate 162,472,506 downwards.
CAAGCATAAATATTTAGCAGTTCAATTATGCCTGGTCTCAGCACTCTTGCCATAGAATTCACACGAGGTTATATAAAGAGAAGAGGAATAAAGAAAGTTACTTGGGGTGGGGGTTCCCCTCTTGTTGAGTCACTGAGTCATGTCCAACTCTTTATGACCCCAAGGGCTGCAGCCCACCAGGCTCCTCTACCCACGGAACCCTTTGCCAGTTCTTAATTCTCCCAACCTAAGATGGCAAGGCTTCTTCCTTTCAAAGCAGGAATAATCTAAGGATTAGGTGTTCTGAGAGCTGTCTTACGACAATCACCCTTCAAGTTGCCCTCAGTTTCTGTTGAAATTTGCTCTTCTCTGTGGCAGTGTGGAACTCTTAGCACAGCTAAGAAGTCCAGCTCAGGAAAGAAGCTGTGAAAAGGTTACAGCGACCAATCACTCCAATTTTCTGGGTCCTCTTTCAGTTTTATCACCGAAGACCCCATATCTCTGAAAACTCTTCACTACCCAGTAAACGAGGGCCACAGGTCACCTGAAAAAATGGGGAAGGAGGAGCAGCAGATGCCAATAGCCCATTCTGGTCTGAAATGTTGCTGGGTAGGTAATCCACCTGGTCACTTCCCTTACCAACCCTTTTTTAGTTTCCTTTAATTTTTTGGAAAAAAAAAAAAAAGTTTGCTGTGGACCATTTTAAAAGTCTTTATTGAATTGGTTATCATACTGCTTCTGTTTATATTTCTTTTTTTTGGCCTTGAGTCATGTGGGGTCCTGGGGCTTCCCTGGGAGCTCAGATGGTAGAGAATCTGGCTAATGCAGGAGATGCAGGTTTGATCCCTGGGTGGGAAAGATCCCCTGGAGAAGGAAATGGCTACCTACTCCAGTATTCCTGCCTGGAGAATTCCATGGACAGAGGAGCTTGATGGGCTAAGTCCAAGGGGTTGCAAAGGGTTGGACAGGACTGAGCAACTGAACAACAGCAACCAGCAGCTAGAGTATAAGATCTCAGTTAAAAGGGAGTAGATATATGTGTATATACCACTGATTCATTTAGCTATACGGTAGAAACTTAACACTGAAACTTTAACATAACACTGTAAAGCAACTCTATGCTAATAAAAAAAATAATTAAAAAAAACAATTTCCTGCTCTCAGTCCCTTTCAGTACCCCAGCTCTCGGCTTTTAACACCTGAACCTCTGATCCATAAATTAAATAAATAAATCAACGAGCAAGCAAATAAACAGAAATTGAGAAGGCAAAGGTGGAACATTTTAAAATGCCATGTATTAAAGCACACAAAGCATGTCTCCTGAAGCTTTGATTAGCCTTTGTATTTCAGCTCACTGTTTCAATCACAATTATACCTGGCTATAGCTACATTCTTCTCACATGTACTTTAGGTTCTAGAATGGATATGCAAAAGGAACTGGCTACAATTGGAGTGGAAAGCAGAAACCCAACAAAGAAAGAAGCAATAATATTCAATACTGAAAATACACAGATATCTGCAAATGATTTCAAGCTAACATGTTATTCAAACCACATTATTCAAATGCATGGAATCTATGCAGAATTAAGTGGGGGATGTGTCTATGTAAGTATTGTACAGACAGTGGGAGGAGGTGGCAGAAGACAGCGACCCCGTATAAACGCACAGATCAAGGACACACTGGAAACCACCAGGCAGTAAGCAGTACTTAGCTTTTCTTTGGATGCTCTTTGGAGAAAAAGACTATACTTAATACTTCAACTATCCTTCAGTAGACATGGACTGAATTCCAATGAAATTTCTTTAAAGAAAAATAAAGAAAAGTAAAAGGAGAACAAATCTGTTGGTTTTTGTTTGGCTTGGAAAAGAATTAACCTACATACCCATGCTCATTTCATTTTCTCCCTGTGAGATACAAAAGGAGGAGATTTCACTCGTCAACCTTGGCTTCCCTCCTGGGAAGCATCCTTAAGCTCAGAAGGTCAGATTTCTTTTTAAATCCCAGATTCACTGTGGATGTGGAGTAAACTCAACGGGCACTTGTGGAATTAATGGGTGGACGGCCTTTCTTCAGGAGGGAAACCAGAAGCCCGTGTTTTTCCTGCTGTCTTCTCCCATGCCACCTCACCCCTCCCATTTTCCTCCTTGCCCCACCGGGCAGAGGCACAGTGGATGCGGCCAGGCCCACGTGTTTACAGAGCTGTCCACTCATCAAGGGGTGAATAGATAAAGAAGATGTGGTGTGTATACACACACACACACACACACATACACAACCTTAATTTTGGCATGTTTACATAACCTGGCTCTGATTCTGTGGACTCCTCACCTCTTTGAGTATTTTTTCTTCTTATCAGTAAAGTAGGAACAATAGCATCACCCTTAATGAAGAAATTAATATTCAAAATAAATAAAGAGCTCATACACCTCAACAACAAACAAACAATCCAGTTTTTAAAATAGGTAGAGAATCTGAATAGATATTTTTCCAGAGGAAAAGCTACATATGGCCAACAGGAACATGAAAAGATGTTCAGCATCACTAATTATCAGGGAAATGCAAATTAAAAACATGACTAGATATCACCCCACACCTGTTAAAATAGCTGTTACTGAAAAGACAAGGAATACAAGTGTTGGAAATAATGTGGAATAAAGGAAATCCATATTCACTGTTGGTGCAACTATAAATTGGTGTAGCCACTTTGGAAACAGGAGGTTCCTCAAAAAATGAAGATTAGAACGAACATATGACCCCACTGCTCCAATTCTGAGCATTTAGTCAAAGAACAAGAAAACACTAATTCAAAAAGATATATGCACCCCTGTGGACGGAGGAGCCTTGTAGGCTACAGTCCAAGGGGCTGCAAAGAGTCAGACACAACTGAGTGACTTCGCTTTCTTTCTTTCTTTTCTTTATGTTCATGGCAGCATTGTTTGCAATAGCCAAGATATAGAAACAACCATTCATCAAGGGGTGAATAGATAAAGAAGATGTGGTGTGTATACACACACACACACACAACCTTAATTTTGGCATGTTGTCTATCACTGTCATTCAATTCAAAATAAAATTTCCCCTATGATATCTTCTTTAATCCAAGACTCATTTCGAGGTGTGTTATTCAATTTCCAAAAATTGAGGACTTTTCTAGATATATTATTATTACTAACTCCTAATTGAATTCATTATTGTTAGAAAATGCACTCAGTAATTTTTCAAATTTGAAACTGATTAAGATCTTGGGAGAATTTTTCATGTCCACTTGAAAAGTGTGTATATTCTCCAGTTGCTGGGTATGAAAGCCATTTATATAGCTATTTCTGTGCTTGCTATGTTCACAGTCTATGGGTTTTTTCTGTTCTTTTATTTCATAACATGTGTTTCTGTGTTTTGTATTTAAAGTGGGCTTCCTGTATGCAGCATATAGTTATCTCTCAAAAAAAAAAAAAGTCTGAGAAGACTCTTCTTTTAATTTGAATGTTTAGTCCATTTATATTTAGTATAGATATTGCTATAGTTGAACTTAGTTTTATATTTGCTTTTTGTTTCTAGTTGTCCTTTATTTTTACTGTTGTTTCTTTATTTCTCCTTTTCAATTTTCTTTGGGGTTAATTAAAATTTATATTATTCCATTTTCATTTCTCTTCTACCTTTTAAACTATACACCTTTTTTATTATATTAGTAGTTGCTCTGGAAATTAAATATATATCCTAACACAGCATAGTCTACTTAGCATTAAAACTACCCTACTTCTTGTAAAGTGTAAGAAGATTTCAACAATGTAGATTTGACCTGTTCATTCTTTGTGTCTACATATGTTATAACTACCCGCCCCCACCTCCAAAAAAAAACAGTGATATCATTCTCCTTTAAATAGTTACATGTATTTTCAAAAATAACAAAAGAAATATTATAGCCTTTTATACTTATCCACCTACATATCATGTTCAATGCTCTTCATTCTTGTCATTAAATATAAGTTCACTTGGGTCACTTCTTTTCAGCCTGAAGATTCTCCTTACATATTTCCTAGTGCAGCTCTCTTGTTGAAGCCTCTGGTTTTATAAAAAAAAAACCAACTGCCTTTATATCAGCTTCTGTGAAGGATACCCTTTATGAATTTAGAATTCCAGGTCAGCAGATTTATTTCTTAGTTAATTATTTAAAGTTTCATCCTATTTTCTTCTTGCCTCAAGTGTTTCTGATGAGAAGTTGACCAATATCAGCATTGTTATGCTTCTTATACTTAATGATTGCTTTCAAGATTTTAAAAAATCTTTTGCATTCATCACCATTACCATGAGATGGATGCTAAAATAATACTAGCTGTGGTTATCTTTCATATTTGCCCTGCTTAAGATTTCCTGAGCTTCTTGAATTTAACTTTGAATTATTTCACCAAATTTGGGGAAATTTCAACTATTTTACACATCATTTGTCCTTCTTCTTTCTGGGACTCTAATTACCTATAGGCTATACCACTAGATACTGTTCCACAGGCCACTGGTCTGTTAATAATTTAATCATATTTCTCTGTTCCCTGGACTGAATATTTTATAGTAATCTTTATTATGTTCACCAAACTATTGTGCTACTCTCTCCATTTTGCTACTAAACCCAACTAGCAAAGCTTTCATTTAAAAAAATTTATTTTTCATTCTAAAAATTTCATTTTTGTATGACTGCATTTCTTTAAAATTCCTCCCCAAAGTTACAATACCTGTTTTAAAGTCCTTATCTGCTCATTCCAACATCACGGTCATGTAGGTATTAACTACTATTTTCTCATGATCATGGGTTATATTTTTCTATTTCTTTTCACCTCTAGTAATTTTTATTTTTTTATTTTATTTATACAGGACACTAAATCTCTAAAATGTAAGGGGAAGACCAAGATAACCATGCAAAGGCCACAAGGTAGAAAGTTATGGAGTCATTAATGCTATACTTTAAAAGGAATAACATGACTACCTTACAAAAATGCAGAGATCAAAAGACAAAGAAGAACTATAACTCAGAGTTTCTATTTGACATTGGGGAAGTTTGAATTTTTAAATTCTACTCTGTTGGAACTTCCCATCCTTTCCATGATAAAAGTGCCTTAGTTTAATCCTCAGAATATTTTATTTCCTTTGACAAAAATAATATCTTGTCTTCATTCCAATTCTTCTGTGATCCTTAAGAAATCATTCATCTCTATATGTTGTCTGGATATCACTTAGGAGACTTTCCTGTAGAATGATCAATATCTCTCAAATCAGAAACCCTCCGCCAAAAAATTGCCTGTACCGCTTAACCCAACCAAACGGCTATTGACTGGTCATTTAATTTCTCTGAGACTCAGTTTTCTATCTCTACATCAGTAGCAATCATATTTCTTTGAGAAAAGACCAAATGTAACGAGAGTGAAGCTGGTTTTATATAGGAACACAGGTAATCTAAGTGGTAGTAATCTTGCAATGATAAACAGTTTTAGGACTTTTAAATGGATAGTTTCTCATTCCTAACCTGATCTTCCCTGCTAATGACATACGGGCCATTAGGCCTCTATAGGGGATCTTGGCTGTGCCATTTTGGTTTACAGGCATTTGGCTAACGACCTAATCCCAGAGCACTGGCAGAGCATGTTTTATTTTCTGGTACCTAGTTGTTTATCCTGGAAAGTTTCTTTGAAATGTCTTAACAGCATCTATTCTCCTGTTCTTCTTGCTCTTTTACTTTGCATAATTTCTCATCCTTTCAGAATCACAAAGAAACAACTTTCCCCATTGCTATTTGGGGGGGATAATTTGGGGTTCTTTGAGAGAGGCAATATTATTTCTTCCCCCACTCTCAGCCACAGCTGAGTGCCTGTAGTTCATTTCAGTAAGTTCTCTTTTATTCACCCACATCGATAAAATTCCTCTTAAAAAAAACACACAAAATAGTTTCCACTCATAGCCTTTCATCTGTTGATCTCAGCACTTCAGAAACTAATTAATCTTCACTCTATGCTTGCATCAGCATTATCCCTTTTGCTTTCAGATGAGCAAACAAACACTATGAAATTTAGCAGATTGCTTAAGGTCAAAGGGAGTCAGTATCTGAGCCCGATTTGAACTCAGAATCCCATATTTTCAAGGTTGGGGATGGAAACACAAGAAGGTGAAAAAAAAAGTACACTGTTGAGAGTTCCTGACATGCCTCGCCATGCCTGCCTGCGTCTCACGATGTTACTATACCTATTGCTAATAGGAGTGACATGGAGTATCCTCTTATAACCAGTTTCCAAAATGAAGTCATCCCTCAAGATCCTTGATGGAAACATTGCAGGCTATCCCTCCTATTTTGCTTCTTCCTTCCCTATGTAAGGTGACCACAATTCCCAGCTTGCCTGGGACAGTTACCAGACCCATAAACCAGCTTTCTAGCATAGTGATGAAAACGAACCTCCTTTTCCTCTCAAGAGTGCTGCAGTTAAGACAAGGAGTCAACTGGTCACCTTGCTGGTGAAACATTTAGACCACTGGCATAACATGATGAGGTTGGTAAAAAACACAGCCAGTCCCCTCTCCCAAACCAAAACCCAGGAAAGAGCACAGTACTGTGTGTCCAAAGAAACAGTGAGCAGAGACCATGTGGGATGGTGAAGTAGGAAAAGATGGAAAGAAATGAGTAGTGGGAGCTTGGCAGAAGCAGTGATTCTGAGAAAGGGGAGATTCCCAAAAGGGAACTGGGAAGGGTGTGGGGCTTTTGGTGGGTCCTCAAGTATTTGGAACTGCGGTGCTAGAGGAGACTCTGGAGAGCCCCTTGGACTGCAAGGAGATCAAATCACTCAATCCTCAAGGCAATCAACCTCGAATATTTACTGAAAGGACTGATGTTGAAGCTGAAGCTCCAATACTCTGGCCACCTGATCGGAAGAGCCAACTCATCTGAAATGACCCTGATGCTGGGAAAGATTGAAGGCAAAAGGAAAAGGGGGTGGCAGGGGATGAAAAAGGTGGTGGTTGGATAGCCTCACAGACTCAGTGGGCATGAATCTGAGCAAACTTCTGGAGAGAATGGAGGACAGGGGAGTCTGGTGTGCTGTAGTCCTGGGAGGTCTCAAAGAGTCAGACATGACTTGGCTACTGAACACCACCACCACCAAAGGTTTGGATACATGGAGGTAAGTACCCAAGTATCAGCAAAGGTCTTTTGTTCCAGGTCAGCACAGAATTAGCAGAGCAGTTCCTTTTTAAATGAACTCAGTTCAGTTCAGTACAGTTCAGTCACTCAGTCGTGTCCTACTCTTTGCGACCCCATAAATAGCAGCACGCCAGGCCTCCCTGTCCATCACCAACTCCCAGAGTTCACTCAGACTCACGTCCATCGAGTCAGTGATGCCATCCAGCCATCTCATCCTCTGTTGTCCCCTTCTCCTCCTGCCCCCAATCCCTCCCAGCATCAAAGTCTTTTCCTATGAGTCAACTCTTCACATGAGGTGGCCAAAGTACTGGAGCTTCAGCTTTAGCATCATTCCTTCCAAAGAAATCCTAGGGCTGATCTCCTTCAGAATGGACTGGTTGGATCTCCTGGCAGTCCAAGGGACTCTCAGGAGTTTTCTCCAACATCACAGTTCAAAAGCATCAATTCTTCGGCACTCAGCCTTCATCACAGTCCAACTCTCACATCCATACATAACCACTGGAAAAACCATAGCCTTGACTAGACGGACCTTAGTTGGCAAAGTAATGTCTCTGCTTTTAAATATGCTATCTAGGTTGGTCATAACTTTTCTTCCAAGGAGTAAGCATCTTTTAATTTCATGGGTGCAATCACCATCTGCAGTGATTTTGGAGCCCCCCAAAATAAAGTCTGACATGTTTCCACTGTTTCCCCATCTATTTCCCATGAACTGGGCAAGTTTAATTATAAGCCTCCCAATAACGCCCACGAGGTCCCGTAGATAACTAGATCTTTCTTATACTGCAAGCTTTTATAAACTCCACAATGAATGTCCATATAATAGGTGGACAGTCATAGAATCCATCCCCACACCCATAAACAGCTGTGACTGAATTTCTCAAAACTCTGGGGATTGGATCCTCAGAACTTTTTATTTAGGAAAATAAAATAATGTGAAATTTTCTGTAACTACATGTGGTAGGTTAAACTCATACCAATTCCACCAGTCAAAAAGCAAACAGCTTTTGGCTGCAAACGATATCTATTGCTAAAAGTTCTCAAACATACATTTCAAAGAATATACAAAAGAGACAGAGTGCTCGACTGACTCCAGTGTCCCTGCTTGGTTTTGTCCCAGTCCACTGATCAACATCCCTTCAAGATAAAAGACAGGACCGCAAGCCTGATTTAGTGAGCATCTTGAAACAAGCAATTATGAAAGACTTCAGTCCATTGTTCTTCCGTGGCAGAAGAGGGTGGGGCTAATGGTTTATCCCTCATCTGATGTTCCATCAGATAAAAATACGCCCGTGACGAGTAACTTCAATTGTGCATATGGTTTACTAAACTGTAAACGATTAATTTATTATCCAATTTTCTTGTCAATTTGAGAGATGTTTTTTAATCCCTGGAAAGGAAGGAGGGAATTTAACATACCATCTAGTTTCTCAAGGTCCCAGTCTGGAGGGCCCCCAAGTATTTATGGAAGGCCGTCTACTCTGAGTCGCTGCCTGCATCTCATTAAGGTGGGTTGGGGGCAGGAATCTCTTGAGTTCCTGCAGGACATTTCCACAACGCAGAGAGTGAAGCAACAGGGACATCACCATAGTCTATCGTATTCCACTGTGACCCTAGTGTGCATGCTAAGTCACTTCAGTCATATCCGACTCTTTGAGACCCCACGGACTGTAGCCTGCCAGGCTCCCCTGTCCATGAGATTCTGTAGGCAAGAATACTGGAGTGGGTTGTCATACCCTCCTCCAGGGGATCTTCCTGACCCAGGGATTCAACCAGCGTCTCTTATGTCTCTTAGACTGGCAGGAGGGTTCCTTACTACTAGTGCCACCTGGGAAATCCCCTCAAACTGCATAGAATATGGTAAAATTTAGCTTTAACATTCTAGCTTTGTATTTACACAAATGGAAACAGTAATTTTTTGCTCCTGAGGTTCAAATGAACAAACTACAATTGGTTACCTCTCAGTTTCTTGGTGAAACCATATTACTATTTTGTTTTTGTTTTTTGGTAAATTTTACTTATTTGGCTGTGCAGGGTCTTAGCTGCATCATGCGGGATTTTTCATTGCAGCACATGGACTCTCTAGTTGAGGCACTTGGGCTTAGTTGCTTCTTTGCATGTGAGATCTTAGTTCTCTGACCTGGGATCAAACCCACTTCCCCTGCATTGCATGGTAGACTCTTAACGACTGGACCACCAAGGAAGTCCTCTATATTACTATTACTAAATTATAAGCTCTGATGTACTTAAGATACTCTATGATCCAGAAAACAATTACCTAGAAATACTGTGTTACTCTCCTTACAGCACATGTTTCTTTTGAAATTCAATAGAAACAAAATAAGACTCTGTCTTCTTTTAAGTTAAAACACTTGCAAAATATCTTAAAACACAGCCTCGCCAGCAAAAGGCTGCTCTGGCCCACAAATTTAGAAAATAGCCTTTTCAAAGACAACAATTTGGAGGCTGTTTCCCTCTCAAGACATAGGACAGAGTCACTCTGGGCATAATTTTCCTTGACCAACGTATAAAACATTGAAAAAGGCTTCTATGGCTTCTCTTCATAAACCAGGAATCTGAGCTCCTTCTCCACTTAGAAAAATCCTACTCATTCTTCTAAAGTTTTTCAGCCTCTGAGCTGCCTCCCGTGACTTTCCCTGAAAGAATGATTCAGTCTCTCCTCCACTCTGCCACATGCTGAACATACATTTATTAGAGTGCATTGCAGTGAGCGCAATGTATATATTTGTTTTCTCTCACTCCAGTGTGAGCACCTCAAAGAAGGGAGAGGTATTGGATTTGTTATTTAAAAATGTATCTAGGAATTCTCTTTCATCTTCGCCCTGCTGGTCGGGTCCATCCAGTTCATAAATAAGTTCTGCCTACTTCACGCACCACACACTTGCCCATGGGACTTTGTTTCCATGGCTATTCCCTCTCATCACAGCACCCTAACCTCTCACTGGGGCCACGATTTCTTTTTTTTCTTCTGCTTTTGCCCTTCTACCATCCCTTGGTTCAGAAGAGACAGAGCGATCTTTGAAAAATTGCAAATCAAATCATGCTACCCTCCTGTTTAAGATGTTCAGTGAATTTCCATAGAACCCAGAATCAGATGCAAATGTCTCAGAGGCCTGTGAATCCAACTTGAGTGGTTCTCGACTGAAAGAGACCTTGCTGCGCCTGGAAGAGACTCATGACGATGTCCGGGGACACTTGTGGTTGTCACAGCTGGAGGAGGGTAGGGTCCTGGTATCTAGTGGGTGGAGGTCAAACATCCTTCCATAGGTCCTGCAGTGCACAGGACGGCTCCACATCCAAGAACTGTCCAGCCCCAAATGCAAGCAGCGTTGAGGCTGAGAAACACTACTCCCTGGACTAGCTGCTCGCTTCCCTCTGCAACTGTATCTGATGCTGCCCTCCTACCACCAGCCAAACCCACCACATTCACTCCTTCTTGGTTCCAGCAATCTTCCAGTGAGCTCACCCCCCACCCCACAGCCTTTGTGCCAATTCTGCCTTCAGACTAAAGTGCTTCCCTTGATATTTACACGGTTGGGCCTCCCTGGTGGCTCAGTGGTAAAGAATCTGCCTGCAATACAGGAGACCCTGGTTCAATTCCTGGGTCAGGAAGATTCCCCTGGAGATGGAAATGGCAACCCACTCCAGTATCCTTGCCTAGAGAATCTCATGGCCAGAGGAGCCTGGCGGGCTACAGTCCACGGGGTCACAAAGAGTCGGACACAATTGAGTGACTGTGTCACGTGGATTTCAGCTTACACGTTATCTCTTAGTAAAAGCCACTTTTAACCCCCATGCTTAAAAACTCATCGAACCCCTTACTGTCACATGCTGCTGCTAAGCTGCTTCAGTGGTGTCCAATTCTGTGCGACCCCATAGACGGCAGCCCACCAGGCTCCTCTGTCCATGGGATTTTCCAGGCAAGAGTACTGCAGTGAGGTGCCATTGCCTTCTCCAAGTGCCCCTTACTGTCACATGAACTAAGGTTAATCCATAGTTTATTTTTATTTCCTTTAAATCACAATTTAAATCATAACCACCTGTTTCTTACGTATTTATTTATTTCAATCACCCAGTAAATTAAATCAGGGGTCCCCAACTTCCAGGATCTAAAGCCGGATGATCTGAGGTGGAGCTGATGCAATAATAATAAAGTGCACAATAAATGTAATTCACTTGAATCATCCCAAAACCATCCCTCCTCAACTGCTGGTAGAAAAATTGTTTTTCACAAAACGGTCACTGGTGCCCAAAAGGTTGGGGACGGCTGAATTAGATATACCCTGAGGGCAGTGGCCTTCTCTATTTTGTTTTCTGTTTTAATCTCAGAAAGTAACACAGTGCCTGGGCATATTCCAATTACTCAATACATTTTTTTTTCAAAAATCAACAAATATATTTATAAATGATTTCCTCAAAGTAAGACACAAGGCCTCTGCCCTGTCCATCAGGTCAATGTTATGACCACAACTTCACTCAAGTTCAGAATTTGCAGTGGGAGGGGCGGGCTTTGACTTTCCACCTCTGAACCAGGGAATAATTAGAAGGGCACCTCTAAGAGCTAAGAGGAAAGACTTGGGTTTATGGATATGCAAATTCATCTAATACCTAAGTGTAAACAGGAACACTAATGGACACAGGCATAAAGTGCCCGTGATTACGGCAAACCTTCTAATTAATAGATTCGTGTCCACGTAAAGGGTAACAGAGGAGACAGTGTTCTCAGCTTGGACTATTCCCATACATCCCTCACTTCACCGTCATGAGAAGATGGAAAGATGGAATTCCTGACCTAAAGCAATTCAGCCCGAAACATGCACCCTGCCTGGTCATCCAAACGGGTAACGAATCATCCCCGGGGCACATTTCGCCAGCACCACTGTATTTCTGCCAGAAAGAGATGGTGACTCAGTCTCTCTGAGTCGCTGGAAGAAGCACTATCACAGGATCCCAAAGCAGCATCAATTTTTATTACAAGCCTTACTAGTCCACATGCTGATTTCTCCCGGGGGCAGCCTCATGCTCCAAGTCCCTGTGCCTTCTGGCCCAGTCATTTGTCCGGCAGCTGCAACCTGAGCTGTCTGAACAGGGTGGCCATCACTGATGGGTTCAGAGAAAAGGCTACCTTGTCTTTACTCCCATCCTTCAATTTTGTTTTCTGCCATTGTTTAATCACTAAGTCATGTCTGACTCTTCTGCCACCTCATGGATGGTAACCTGCCAGGCTCCTCTGTCCATGAGATTTCCCAGGCAAAAAGAATACTTGAGTGGGTTGCCATTCCTTTCTCCAGGGGATCTTCCTGACCCAGGGATCAAACTCAAGTCTCCTACATCGACAGGTAGACTCTTCACCGCTGAGCCACCAAGGAAGCCTCATTCAATTTTTGGTGCTTGTGAACACACCACCCTCATACCAGAGCCTGGAGGTAAGAGTAATTAGACTAAGTGGGCCTTCATTTTAAAGTTGTGAGGATGAAGCCATGGAGGGGATGGGAGTGAAGAAATCTAATATTTCAAAAGCCAGGTGCCTGCTTTCATGAGGATGTATATAATGATTTTATTCTCTTGAACACTGTCAAGGGGGAAAAAAAAGGGTGTGGGTTAATGATTGAAAAGTCTTCTAAACAACAAGCAAAGGCTATACGAGGTGACAGCGGGTCTGTGCGAACACCAACATGCAGCTGTGCTGCACAGTCCTGTGTGTGTTTGTCTGTGTTCTTAAGTTACTCTTTTCTTTTTCCTGCCAGAGCCTCCAGGAACAGAAAGGAATGAAGCGGGCAACCCTTCACCCACGTCCCCCGTGGTGTTCCCATCCTCGGAGTCCCCCGTAGTGATCTGAAAGTACTAATGAGACCCCACAACAGTTAGAACGCTCTCGGTTGCAACTGGTAAAAACTGCAAAGCCAAGGCTGTCTTCAGAAGAAATCAAGCAAACGTCTTGTGTTTCTCTTTGTGATGACTTTTTCCCCCCTCCCATACATGTCACTTCTTCTGATTGCTTTATTTACCTGTCCATTTGTTTGTGGCGGCCCTTCTGTTCCTCCCACTAGGTCACAAGCTGTGTGTAAGCACGGGAATCGTGTGTACTGTATCTACACCACTGGGACTAAGTAGATATTTAGTAATTATCAGTTGAATGAATGGAGAAAGATTTGGACACACCCAAGCTAATACACAAGAACTGGATAAGAACTGAGGGTAGGAAATAATCCCAAAGGTTAAGGAAAAGCCGACATGAGAGAGTAGCAATCACGTCTCTGGGTACTGGTTTGTCTGGTAAAATGTCGGGCCCAAATGAAGCTGCTGTGTATTGCATGTGCTGTATCTACACCATTATGCAATCATGAGAACACGCTAGACAGAAGGAGTGGAGAAATGGGTCCCCAAGTGGAATCCCCAAGGGGAAGTTGTGGGAGGAGATCCCGAAGAAAGATCTCATGGGCTTACTCTATGCAAAGCTAGCATTTCAGTCATCAGGTACTAGAATCTGAGATTTTACAGCAAGGGGATCATTTCTTCGGCTTGTGGCTAATAACTGTCTGAGAACTTGTGATGTTTCAGCCTCTGTGCTACGTGTTTGGGGATCATTAATTCACAAGAGTTCCCACAACAGTGTTATGAGACAGCATTGCTCCCATTTTTAAGATGGGACAACAGAGGCAAAAAGAGATTAAGTAACAGAATTATCTCAGCTACTAAGTGGCAGAGGCAGGATCTGAACCCATAGCCACGTCCCTAACTCCCAGGCATTCCACTGATCATCTCCATCATACAAGCACAGAAGCCAGGGCTCCTCAAGCTTTACTGGTGTGACCTACTGGGTTGACCTTATCCACACCATTAGCATCTTCCCATTGGCATAACTGACATGACGTTGAGCATTATCCATCTATTAGCCCCTTACTGTAAATGTGAGTTTGAGAAGCTTTGGAAGGGAAGCTCTTAGAGGACAGAGGGGGAGGATTTATGGACAGCATACAGGAGAGAGGGTGAGTAAGAGGAACTTGGATGTGGCTGTAATTTTTACAGAAACGGTGCCATCCCCGTGTGAGTTTATTAAGGGTGGCTGCCCGCAGGCTAGTTCTAAGGGATGGGCACCCTTCGCATAGAAAGCAAGCCTCCAAGACACACGGGCTGAATGAGAGCTCCACAGGGTGAAGTGGGAACTGTAGTCGGTCCCAGCTCATAAAAAACAACCAAACTTGCTGCCTCAATCTTTAATTAAAATGCCACATCCAAATACTGGGAGGCAGACGCACTCAGAAACTCGTTCACACGTTTCCAAAGAGGCCTAGAAGATTAAATTCTTTATTTGTTCCTTTAAAGAAAGAATATTGTGTGACTGCCTCACTAGATGAATTAGGTGACCTCTACAGTCCTTACGCTGGGCTTCCCCAGTGCCTCAGCAGTAAAGAATCCATCTGCAATGCAGGAGGCGCAGTAGACTCAGGTTCGATCCCTGGGTTGGGAAGATCCCCTGGAGGAGGGAATGGCCACCCACTCCAGTATTCTTGCCTGGAGAATCCCATGGACAGAGGAGCCTGGCAGGCTACGATCCAGGGGGTCACGAAGAGTTGGACATGACTGAAACAACTTAGCACGCACATAGTCCTTTACTGTAAAATCCTTAAGATTCTGCAAAAAGGAACAGGAGCAATCACATGAGCTCCATTTCTTCCTCAACGTACATTCTTGAGAAGCCTGAACAACTCATGCAAGATAGAAAAGAAACACATTTAGGCCTTCTGGGAGGGAAGAAAAATGCCAGACAGAATTTACAATAGGAATGACATTGCTTGATGCCACCCTGGCAAAAGCTAGCTGATTCAGTATGTGCAAGAGGGGCAGGGAGGAAGGCAATTTGACTGCAATATTTGTATATTATATTTATCTTTCTTCACAAATAAGATGATGATTGGATTCAAATCACATTTCAAACAGGATTCATTGCTGAAATGTCAAAAATGAGGTAGCACTCAACTCTGGCAAAACCTTGAAATCTGTTCCATAAAAGGCAATTTCAGCATAAAGCACGGTTAACCTTGAATAGCTAGATTAATGATCCAGCACCTTTCAACTGAGCGCCGATGAATAAACAAAACTTTACAAGCAAATTTAGCCACATCTGAGAAGAAGAAAAGCAAAACCAATCAGGAAAGATGAATGGCGGTGAAAGAGAAACATTTCGGAGCAGGAGGAGGCTGACAGCAATGGTAGATGTACTGCAGAGGAGTTGTCTTTTCCCTGAAAACCCCCACGCAGTAGAGGATCCATTCTGCTTAAAAACAAAACAGCAACATCAACAACAACCAGAACAAACTGGATCCTCCTGCCAAACCCCCAGAGTAGTTTCTTGTACTTGGACAGTCGGTTTAAAATGCTTGGTTGTAACCACTTATCTTGCCTACTGAGATGTTTTTCTAGAAGATGTCCAGTGCATCGACCCAGTAAAGGGAACAAGATGGAGAAAGAAAACTACATCCCTGGACAGATGGCCCCAGGAGAGAAAGAAGACACACACCGTGCCTCTCTGTCCCCCAGACCACGTGGCACCCTGAGTCAGAGTGTCAGCACAGGACGGGGAGAGAGAAGAGATGCCAGGTTCAAGAGATCTGGCTTTAGTTGAACTGTGGCCATAACATCACTCAGGTTTGATATCTACTTCCTCCAAGCTAGAGGCTTCCCTGATGGCTTAGATGGTAAAGAATCTGCCAGCAGTGCAGGAGACCCGGGTTCGATTCCTGGGTTGGGAAGATTCCCTGGAGAAGGAAATGGCTACCCACCCCAGTATTCTTGCCTGGAAAATCCCATGGACAGAGGAGTCTGGAGGGCTACAGTCCATGGAGTAGCAAGAGTCAGACACTATCAATAGACTAACACTTTCAATTTTCACTTCATCCAGGCTGAACTAAAATCCTCAATTTAAAGATAACAAAGCCAACTGTTTTCTATGTGGGGGCCATGGGGTGCAAAGGCTGCAAAAGGCAGCCTTGGGTTGCCCTACAGGACCTTGCAGACAGCCTTTTCCAGTGGATGTTCCTGTCTGGCCTCACGCTGTCCCCAGTCTAGGTTCCAGACAGCAGTATCCACAGGGTGCCTTTGGAAAGCGCCAGGACAGAGTGGCCAGGTCATCATGCCCATCCATACTGAGCTGCAGAACAAGGACCATGTGATTGAGGCCCTCCAGTGGGCCAAGTTCAAGTTCCCCAGCCACCAGAAGATCTCCATCTCCAAGGAGTGGGAACTTACTAAGTTCAATGCAGAAGAATTTGAAGACATGGCGGCTGAAACGTGGCTCATCCTAGAAGACTGTGGGATCAAATCCATCCATAATCATGGCCCCCTGGACACAGGCCCTGTCCCTTCCTCACTCAGGCCCCATCAGTAAATCTTGAAAGTGAAGTGAAAGTGTTAGTCGCTCAGTCATGTTCAACGCTTTGCGACCCCATGGACTGTAGTCTGCCAGGCTCCTCTGTCCATGGGATTTTCCAGGCACGATCTATTTTAGGGAAAAATACGTCTAAGCCCCCAAAGAGAGGTGTTCAAGGACACTCACCATAGCGATGCTTGTCTCAGGGAATAAAGAAAAAAGAAACAGAGAAACAGTCTAAATGTGCACTTTATTCTGCATCCAGATTCGACTTAATGGTCCATAACGTTAACCACCATTTACTTTCCCCCTAGAACTTCAACTCATATGCCCTTCTGTGTTTCCATTTCTAGACCAACCAGATGTCAATTTCCTCTGGGCTTAGACCAAAGCTACTGAGATGTTCTTAATCAGAATAAAGAAAACCATGCACCACGTAGACCCATGTCACTCTGAGCAGTGTGCCCAGCCGCCTCCATGCCCAGCGCTGCCTGCAGCGTGGCTACCACCCCTTCCCAAGGAGGAGAGGGCCAACGTGACTGATGTATTCACACCTGGATTCCCAGGGCTTAGAGCACAGAGGCGCCCAGTAAAAGTCCTCCAAATGGGTGCATTTCTGCCCCCATTTTTCTGACAGGTTCCTCAGTCAGGGCTTCTGAGATGACTCAGTGGTAAATAATCCACCTGCCAGTACAGGAGATTTGAGTTCATTCCCTGGGTCTGGAAGATCCCCTGGAGGAGGGCACAGCAGCCCACTCCCAATTCTTGCATGGACGATCCCATGGACAGAGGAGCCTGGCAGGCCACAGTCCATGCGGCTGCAAAAGAGTCAGATGCCATTTAATGACTAAACAAAACCAACTATTCCTCTGTCCATGGGATTGTCCAGGTAAGAATACCGGAGCAGGTTGCCATTTCCTCCTCTGGGGATCTTCCCGACCCAGGGGTCAAACCTGCGTCTCCTGCACTGGCAGGCAGATTCTTTACCGCTGAGCCCCCTGGGAAGTCCTGTGACATCCTGCAGTCCCCAAACCTGCATCTCCTTTGCAGCATCCCTCCTGGTTAAGGGGTTCAGCTCTCTCCTGCTTCCTCGAAGGGTCACCAAGCCCTCCAGGCCTCACGCCTAACATGGTTCTAGAATCTCACCCCTTCTGTCTAATGAAATCAGTCCCCTTATCCCAATCCCGCTTCTTCCAACAAGCTCCCCCATGCAGTCACCCCTACCCAGGGATCAAACCCTTGTCTCCAGCACTCCCTGCACTGGCAGGCAGCTTCTTTACCACTTGAGCCATCAGGGAAGCCCCCGTTTTCCTATCGGGTGATTTAAAGCACTGCCTGCTGTGTTCCTGTCTTGAGTCTCCCAGCCTCTCAGACGCCTCCTACTGCAGAAGGAATCACACACACCCAGGGACAGGAACTCTCTCCAGATACCTGCTATGAAGACCAGGGACTTTCTCACGCCCACGCTCTCTTCTTTTCCCTACTATTATAGCAGGGAGGAATCCCTTCTCAGACCTGCTCCCTGCCCGTTAGAAGCCCCGGATGAACACTCTCCCTCCTGAAGGAGTCGCCCTTAGACTCCTGCCAGGCTTTTCCCAGTACTGAGACCCTCAAACATCTCCATCTGATGACCTTCTCTTGATCTCACCCCCATCTCAAGTCTTTTCCTTCTTCCAAAGCAAACCTTAGAGAGACCAACTGTCTCTCCTTTCTCACTTTCCACTGGAAAGCCCACCACCCTCTGGCCCCTGCCTGTCTCCGTCATGACAACATCAGTCATATTTCTCTTGTAGCTCAAGTCAATGGCAGATTCAAATCCTTGCATGACTCTGCCTCTGTGAACTGTTTGCGAGGAATGACCGCATCTCTGTGCGTCAAGTCTGTCCCTCGGCATCCTCTACACGATATGACACATGGCTGGCCTTCCTCCTACCCCTTGGCTCACGCTCTGATTTTCGGTGGTTCTTTCTCTGCCCTCCTGTAAACTCTGAAGGTCCCCAGCCATCAGCACTGGGTGGGGCAATCACATAATTTACTTTCCAAACCGGGGCAGATAGGCAAGTGAAAGGGCTGCTACTGGGAATGGCGCTGAGACAACAGGCAGAGGGCAGGAGCAGCCAGTTCGCTGAGATGCATGGCGACCCTAATGCTTGGACCTGATCTTTTCTTTCTGCCTCCCTCCCACGGGAGCACCTTCCATCACCATGACTTCAAGCCCCCTTGCCTCTCTGATGAACTCTCAATCACATCCCTATATCCAAACCTCGGCTGGGGCTCCTACAGGAGCCCCAAGCCCAACATTTCCATAATGAGCTCAGCATCTTTCCCCCTCCCCAATCTAGTCTTTCTGGTCCGCAAAAGGGACCCCCCCATCTTCTCAAAGGTCCAGTTTGGGAAACTGGGCATCTTCCTCGCCTGTCTCCAGTCCTGGCAGGCAATCGCTCTCTCTTCTCATCCATCTTGTTAAAAGTGCTCAGTTCAGTTCAGACGCTCAGTTACCTGACTCTTTGCGACCCCATGGACTGCAGCACACTAGGCTTCCCTGTCCTTTCACGTGCATCTAATTATTTCTCTGTCGGCTGCTACTCTCTGTTTCTGGGGCCAATCTTCTCTCAGTAGGATCAAAGTGACAGATGCCAACCTTGTCCCTTTACCTCCGTTTCTGCACCCCCCTCCCACCTTGATCCCTTCTGCACATTCTAGGAAGAGTGAACTTCTAAAGAACCATTCAAGGGATTTTACAAATCTGATCATTATAGCTTGGGATAATGGCAATGAGGGAAATAAAGAGGGTGTTGAGATCACACATGATACAGGGGCGTATAGTTTAATTAGGGAGCAGAAGGGCAGCTTCCTGGAGGTGGGGACATTTCCCCTCAAGGATGAGGAGCCAGCTGACCAACAGGGAAGGGCAATCCAGGACTAGGGAACAGCCATTCCTGATACCCTGAGGCAGTGAATAGCCTAGTTAGAAATGGGAGAGTCTGACCACACCACACATCATCAGAAGCCCACCTGGGGGACAGCTGTGTGCAGTCTGACACCTTTGCCATGAGAAGCGGGGGACACCCAAGACCAAAGTGACAAACGGCAAGTCCACCCTTTCTCTACAACCTTGATCAGGGCGACTTTAAACCTGCCAACAGAAAGATGCAGAAAGTTGCGTGGGGAGTTGTCCAGAAGGACCATGGCACCGAGGGCTGCTGTGTCTGGAAAGACCTCCCTGCCCCCGCAGGTGCCTGACGCCCCCGGCTCCCTTAGAGGTTGACCAGGCGAGGGCAGAGGCGGCGAGCTGGCAGCTGTGCTGGAGTCCGGGGCAGATGGAGCTCGAGGCTGCAGGGAGCTGAGGGGATGAGGAACATCTGCTGCGGCAGCCACCGCCCCAAACGACACAGGCTCCGGCGGCCGAGCTTCCAGACGCAACCTGATAAATGAGCCATCACTGGAGACTGGAGCCTGGCACAGCCGTGCCGCCCACACCCGTGGTCTGCGGGGATCCGGAGGAGACCAGAGGACACAGGAAGACAGCACCCGGCGGCCTTCTGTGGCGGGAAAGCACAATCAAGCAGGGGGATTAGAGGCAGGACGCGGGCACGCCCGGAAGCCTGGCACGTCTTTGGCGCAGCAGCCTGCGGAGCTGGGCGGGGGTTTCCCAACTCAACGGGGAAGCCGGGAGGTAGGGGACTGCCGAGCGCTGGGAATCCAGGCCTGGGATGCTCCGTTCTACTATGTGTGGCCAGCACTCCATTTACTGCCTCTATATAAAATTACATTCCTGATTAAAATTTTAGTGCCAAACATTTTATATGATTACAGACAGAAAGTCAAAATTTGCATTTAAATAGACACATTAAAAACACTCTGTGGAGGGAAGAGGGACAGAGAAGCAATCTCTAGGAGCCTTTCAAGAGGGGGCGAGGTGGTCCGGGGGAGGGGTTTCACTTCCCTCAACAGAGACCTTGACCCTCTCCCCCCAAAATTCCACCGGAGTCGACGTCCTACTAGGGTCTGCTCACATGTGCCCACACAGTTCTCCTCAGCCAGGTCTTGCCGGAGACCAGGACACTATCATTCATTCATCAACTGTGTATCACTGCCATACTGAGTTGAAGGAGATACCCTCAACATTCACCCCCGCCCCAGCCCAGAAGCTCAGCATGTGACCTTATCTGGAAACGGGATTTGGACAAATGAAATCAAATCAAGATGAGGCCACACTGATGAGGGTGCGCGCTGATCCGATGACTGGCACCCTTAGAGGAAAAGAGCTAACACACAGACACGTGGCGGGAAGGCCCTGCAAAGATGCGGACATGGATTGGAGTGATGCCATTCACCGCCCAAGGGAGGCCAGAGATCCTGCACAACCGCTGAAATCCAAAAGAGGCAGAGGAGGACTGAGAGAGAGCTTTTTGAAGAGTGCATGGCTCAACCAAGAGTTTGCTTTTAGATTTATGGCCTCCAGGAATGTGAAAAAAGACAGGTCTACAGTTTCAAGCTCCCCAAGCATGTGGCCACCAGAACTGTGAGAGACTAAGTTTCTGTTGTTTAAGTCACTCAGTTTACAGGTACTTTGTTAGAGCAGGATTCCCAGGCAGTGTTAGTTAGAAAAAAAAAAAAAAACACCTGCCAATGCAGGAGACTCAGGTTCAATCCCTGTGTAGGGAAGATCCCCTGGAGAAGGGAATGGCAGCTCACTCCAGTGTTTTTGCCTGTGAAATCCCATGAACAGAGGAGCCTGGTGGGCTGCCGTTCATGGGGTCACCAAGAGTCAGAACATGACTGAGTGACTGAATGACACGGAGCAAGAAGCAAACGCACCTGCCCGCTAAGTGGCAGGCCAGGTGCCGTGAACAGAACAGAGAACGTAAAGAACAAAGCTACCGATCTCGGAACTTGGATTCTGGTGGGAGAGAGAAACTGCTCTAAGAATCATAGAAGTCAATGTACAATTGCAACCAGGAATAATTTCTGTAAGAGAGATCAGCATAGGAGGAGAATTCATGAGGAGGGGGCTTAGTCTGCCCAAAGGAGTCATGGGTGGATCCCCATAGAAAAGTGTCAATGAGCTCAAATAGGGAGACAGAGTCATATCAATATTGACACAGGGAAGTGGGTGCTGGGGGAGGCCGGGCAGCGGGAAGGGGAATCTTCAGCCCAGAACCCCTGCTGGTCCCCAAACCACAGGAAGGCATCCGTAGAGTAATCACTCCCTGGACCTGGCCACTCAGGGGCAGTGTCTCCTCACTGTTTACTGGGGGGATGGGAGGGAGAAAGGGTAGGAAGGAGTCTGTTTTCAATGGATCCCCCTTGTGAGAGGCTTCCCTGATAGCTCAGTTGGTAAAGATTCCACCTGCAATGCAGCAGACCCTGGTTCAATTCCTGGGTAGGGAAGATCCCCTGGAGAAGGGATAGACTACCCACTCCAGTATTTGTGGGCTTCCCTTGTGGCTCAGCTGGTAAAGAATCAGCCTGCAGTGTGGGAGACCTGGGTTCGATCCCTGGGTTGGGAAGATCCCCTGGAGAAGGGAAAGGCTACCCCCTGCACTATTCTGGCCTGGAGAATTCCATGGACTGAGTCGGGGTCACAGAGAGTCAGACACGACTGAGCAACTTTCACTTCACTTGTGTTGAGATGCTGGAAACCTCAGAGCCGAGTGACCTTGGCTTCACCCACAACCCTGTGACTTGAGGCTCCAGTTTTCCGTCTGGATGACGGGGAGGCTGGGCTGGCCGGCTTCCAAGGGGCTGCGCGGCAATGGTGCGATTCTGCACATCCCAGGAGCACCGGCAGAGAATGGGCAGTGGTCTTTCCTAGAGAGTTTTCATGGGAGCCAGAACTGCACAGGGCTTGTCATCGATTCCCTGCCCAGAAGTTATCATCTGCCCACAGACACACGAGATAGCACAGGCTGTCTTCCTTTGGCTTTGCCTTAGGGGAGAAAACATACCCTAACCCTAACCCTAACCCTAAGCTCAAAGGTTTATTCAGTTCATTCATAGAACTGTCTACTTTGGCTTTACTGGTTTTCCTTTTCTTAATGGAGTATAATTTCTTTACAACGTTGTGTTTGTCTGTGCTATGCAACAAAGTGAATCAGTCGTAAGTATACATATACACTCTTCCTTTTAAATCTTCCTTCCATCTCCCCTCCCCACCCCTCTAGGTCATCAGAGAGCGCCAAGCTGAGCTCTGTGCCAAGCAGCAGCTTCCTAGTAGCCCTCTTTTTCATACACGTCAATGCTACCCTCCCAGTTAGCCCCACCCTCCCCATTCCCCCTGCTGTGTCTACATATCAGTTCTCTACATTTGTGTCTCAATTCCTGCCTTGCAAATAGGTTCATCTGTTACCACTTTTCTAAGATTCCATATACATGTGTTAATATACAGTATGTGTTTTTCTCTTTCTGAATTACTTCACTCTGCATGACAGACTCTAGGCCCATCCACATCACTACAAATGACCCAGTTGTGTTCCTTTTTTATGACTGAGTAATATTCCATGGTATATTTCTACCACATCATCTTTTATCTGTCAGTGGACATTTATGTTGCTTCCATGTCCTGGCTATTGTAAACAGTGCTGGAATGAGCCCTGGGGTACATGCATCTTTTTGAATTATGGTTTTCTCAGGGTGTATGCCCAGTAGTGAGATTGCTGACTTTGGCTCTATTTTTAAAGGAGAAATTAACCTGGGAAAGGTGGTCAAACAGTGACCAATTAAAGGCTTCGGCTTTGGAGACTTACATGGAGAATTCGCTGTGAAGGCCCCCTGAGACATTCCTAGCAGATACCCTATTTGCCTATTTCCTTTTGGTGCTTTGGCAGCAGAACATAATATTGCACCATAAGACTCCTCCTCCCTAAACAAATGACTTCTGAGACTCCCTGTATACACACTCATTGGCCTGAAAATAGCTGAAAGTTGGACCTGGCAGGGTCTCAAGTAGAGAATGAAATAAAAAGGAGCAAAGAGGAACTCGATACACCCAGAGCTGCAAGTCTTTGTTCTGTAGGCTGTTTTCACACTTCCTTGGGCGAATGGATTATTAAAACTGCCAGTTGCTAACAGGAATCCCACCTCTTCAGACTGATAAGATAAATCTTGACAGCCTAAGAAATCTTTATTTCACTCAGAAGTTATTTGTTCCCATCGCATGCTCACAGATTAAGAATAAAAATTGATTTGACTTCAAAGGAAGGCGTTTTATAATTCAGCTTGCCTTCTCCCCGACTCCACCCAGGCACGATTACTCAATATCAACCAGTGGCAATAACAACGGCTGTTTCTTGGAGTTGGGTGGGTAAAACGGAACTTCTGCACAAGAACATTTGGGCAGGATGTAAATGACCTGGGAAAAGGCATTTTCAGTGGAAGTTATGTCTCTCCACATTCTTACCTATGTGACGCGACATCCTGTCCTCTGATCTAAGCTTCATCATGAACATTTCATCTAAAGACACCAAAACCCATAATAGACCCAGAAAGGAAAACAAAAAGAAAATAATTTTTCACAAATTGGGATTCCTTTCTTTTCATAATGTCACTGTGAGAAGAATTTGCTACTCCTTTCATTTTCTTGTTTTGTTGTTCTTCAGAAACTAAGTCGTGTCCGACTCTAGGGGACCCCATGGATGGTAGCCCACCAGGTTTCTCTATCCACGAGATTCTCCAGGCAAGAATACCGGAGTGGGTTGCCATTTCCTGCTGTAACAGTTCTTTACCACTGAGCCACTACAGAGGACCTCTCATTTCATTAGGGGGAAAGGATAAAAAAAGATGGTTAAAACAGCTATTTTGAGACAGGAGCCATTTAACATGTACATCTTCCATCAACTCTCAGACAAATGTCTTCCAGCCAGTTCTGATCATGAAATGGCCTCCAAAGTAGGATCTTAGACATTGACTCCAAAGCAAAAGCTTGTCCCTTGATCACACAATCCAGTGAATCATTACAAGACTACACAATGCCCATCCATTCTTAAAATACCTGCTGATTTCAATAGAATACTCCTTAAATGACCTCGGAGCAAATAAATATCTGTCCAGAGAGTATGAATCAAGCCTATTTCCATTGCTAAAAAAATAATAATAACTGATAAAGCGGCTTCACGCTCCATGAAAAATTAGAGCAGATATTTTTCGCTGATGTAACTAACTGACAAATTGAATACTAAGCACTATGTACTAAATGCCAAGTACTACAGTAGATATGGACTCAAAGGTGATGGTCATAGTCCTGACTGTGATTTTCTGTCATATTCAAAAGATGAACAGATTTTGAGTGAAGACCAAATGGAACTAAAATGATGGATACAACAGTATTTGGTCTCAAAGAACCCAGAAGTATAACCAAAGAAGCCATATATTGATGAAGCAGACAGGCAGACCTCCTCCGATGCCATTATCCTTTCTCCACCCAACTATGCATCAGCCCAGCTAACAGCGCTCCCACCAGCCAGCCAACGTTCCTACCAACTGTGCCAGACATGGTCCGAGGAAATGGGTATACAAACATGACTGGGAAAACAGAGTCTCTTTCCTCAATCACCTCATAGTGTATAAGACTGATAAAAGATACTAGTAATAATAAATGCTATTGGATAGGCTAAATAAATAAACAAATAACCTATATTCTGGAAATGCTCTGGATAAATAGTCATTCTTATATGTTACAAATGGAACATAATCCCTATGGAGGGAAGCTTAACCCACTCCAATATCCATGCCTTGAAATTCTCATGGACATAGGAGCCTGATAGGCTACAATCCAAAGTTGCAAAGAGTCAGACCTGACTGAGCTCATGCGCCCACACACACATTCATTTGCCTTTTTCTCATCTACTCATCCCACTTCTAGGGATATATTTTGAAAGTAACCCTCCAACAAGATTCAAAACAACAAACAAGCACATGGACAAGCTGACCCGTTGTAGCAGTGTTTACATTTCATATGGATAACAGCCTACCATGCTAAGTCACTTCAGTCTTGTCCGACTCTGTGCGACCCCATAGATGGCAGCCCACCAGGCTCCCCCACCCCTACATGTGCACACAATAGGCGATAGGTTCAATAATCCACAGTCATTCAAAGAAAGGAGTATTATGCAACTGTTTTAAAAAAAAACAGAATGAGAGCTATCTCTATGGACTGATCAGGAGTGATTTGCAGGTACAATGTCCAGGAGAAAATCAAAGTGCACTGATATGTTCTGATCCTAAGTCATGTCCGACTCTTGTGACCCCATGGACTGTAGCCCACCAGGCTCCTCTGTCCATGGGATTCTCCAGGCACAAACACTAGAGTAGGTTGCCATTTCCTTTTGCAAGTGATCTTCCTGACCCAGGCCCACTGCAGGCAGATTCTTTACTGACTGAGCTACAAGGGAAGACCCAGTAAAAGAAATGCTCAGTCCTCCAAAAAGTATCATTACATGTGCATCAGGTGGACCTAAATTTGGATAGAGAGCTTTAAGTGCAAGGAGATGAGATTTTGCAGAGCTGAAAAAAGACAGCAGTATGACTGGTTTGTGTCTAATTGCCTGTAAATATTCATGGTAGAATAAAAGAGTTACTGACGAGTTCATGGTAGAAGGGAAAAAGAGGTTTGTGCCTAATTTCCTATAAATGTTCATGGTAGAAAGAAAAAAGAGGTACTGTATACTAAAAAAAGAGCATACAAAACAGTATACCATCCTTTGTGTAAGATAAAGGGAGAAACAAGGAAAACACAAACGTTTGCTAATTTTAGGGAAAATGCACGGGAAAAATAAATTAAAAGATAATGAAAATGCTTACTTAAGCGGAAATCGAATAGAAGCATTTGGAATGGATGAGTGACACCTTGTGAGCATAATCTATGAAGTTCTGGAACGATAGTCATGTTTAACACACATAAAAATCAAAATTAAATATAGTCTACATGGATGAAGGGCAAGGTACTCAAATGAAGTATAAGCAGGAAAAAAAATGGATCTATCTGTATTTCGAATGAATCATATAGCACACTGAGAGAGGAAAAATGAATGAACCCATATAACTTCCGAACAGAACATTTTGACTATGTACATTTATTCTGAAGATAAAATAACTGTAAACAAATATTGAACACTAGTTGGTAGGTTTATTTTTCAAAGTAGTGCGGGTTAACATTTCAGAAATGATTTTCTGGGTACTCGAGGATAAAGGAAATAAGTAAAACTATGAGAGCCAGGTTCTCACTGTTGGAAAAGTTAGGTAATAATATGGAAAGGAGTGTCATATTATATTAGAATTCGAGATGTCACATAAGTTCATGGCTTTTCAAAGTTAAGACAGGTATACATGTCCATGTACCTGTGTGTGTTTTTACCTAACTCTATCCATATTATGCATCGAAAGGGCCTCAGAAACATGAGCACCCAGGACTTTGTTTCTAAATACCATTCAAGACTAAAAGGAAACAGTGTTCCTTAAAGAAACATCTGGTTCCACAGTTGGGGAAGGGCTGGTACAAGATGAGCCTGGAACAGCCTGTGGTACCAGAAAGTGAGGATCTCATGATGGCTTTTCCAATAGTCATGTATGGATGTGAGAGTTAGGCCATAAAGATGGCTAAGCAAAGAAGAACTGATGTTTTCAAATTGTGGTGCTGGACTGCAAGAAGATCAAATCACTGAATCCTAAAGGAAATTATGGCATCACCGACTTAATGCACATGAGTTTGGGTGAACTCTGGGAGTTGGTGATGGACAGGGAGGCCTGGCGTGCTGCGATTCATGGGGTCGCAAAGAGTCAGACACGATTGAGCGACTGAACTGAACTGAACTGAAAGGAAATTAACCCTGAATATTCACTGGAAGGACTGATGCTGAAGCTGAAGCTCCAATACGTTGGCTATCTGGTGCAAAGAGCCGAACCACTGGAAAAGACCCTGATGCTGGGAAAGACTGAGGGCAGGGGGAGAAGGGGATGAAAGAGCGTGAGATGGTTGGATGGCATCACTGACTTAATGGACATGAGTCTGAGCAAACTCCAGGAGACAGTGAAGGACAGGGAAGCCTGGTGGACTGCAGTCCATGGGGTTGCAAAGCATCTGACATCACTTAGCAACCGACGACAACAACAACAGAGAATGAAAGGGATGTGTCAAAAGGACACAGGAGCCAGGTAAAAAGGGCTTCCAAGCGACCAAATAGGGTGTGGCGTGAGCACTGGAACAAATAGTAACAGATTGCAACCCACTGAATACAATGAGTTCATGACTCCACATCTGATACAAATGATTAAATGAATACATGAAGGAAAAGAAAGAGAAGGCAAACTAATACATGTAAGTGTGATGGGCTTAGAAAAACCACCATTTGACAGCCATCATGATCATAACTGACTCAGGCAAAAGTTACCAGTGGATGGTAAAAACAAGTGAATGAAGATTTGACAGCAAACAGGATATTCACAAAGTTTAAAAGTATTTTCCAACAAACTATTTGTTAATGACAATGAGAAACTTTTCAGAGGGGGTGTGTGGGAGACTCCATCTGAACCAGGTGATTAAAGATAACATTGCCAGTGGGACACAACAACATCATGTGCTTCTTGATACGATTCACTGGGGAAAGCTGGGTACGAGCACTCCTGTGATACCACTGGCAAAGTGCAATCCCTGACTCCATTCAGGAGGAAATAGCTAGAAAACCAAGCGGAGGGTTATTTACAAAATCACTGGCCTATACCCATACAATTTGTCAAGATCATGAAAGGCAGAGCAAGACTGTGTTACTGTTCTGGATTGGAAGATACTAAAGAGACAACAACTAAATGAAATGCATGATAGGCTGAATTCTGGGCCATGAAAAACTGCTATCAAGAACATTCTGGGGTCAATTGATGAGTTTAGAAAATGAACTGTGGATTAGTTAACAGGACAATTAAGTATGTGAAACTACTTTGACATTGTATCGTGGCCATGTAAGAAAATGTTCTTAGGAGTGAGGGGCTGAAACAGACAAGGATGACAGGACACCATGTCTGTAACTTACACTAAGAGAGTTAAGAATAAAAATAAGTATGTATGGGACTTGCCTGGTGGTCCAGTGGTTAAAAATCCACCTGTCAAAGCAGGGGACATGGGTTCAATCCCTGGTCCAAGAAGATTCCCCATGCTTCAGAGCAACTAAATCCAAGAGCCACAACTACCGAGGCTATGCTCTGCACCGAGAGAAGCCGCTGCAATAAGAAGCCCGATCACTGCAACTAGAAAGTAGTTCCCACCTGCTGCAGCTAGAGAAAACCCGAGTGCATCAGCGAAGACCCAGTGCAGCCAAAAATAATTAAAGCTTAAAAGTCCTCCCTTAAAAAATAAGTATGCAATATAGATACAGTAGTGGAAATGATAGATAAGTAGATAGAGAGAGAGATTAAACAGACAGGGAGAGAAGAGAAAAAGAAGGGAGGATAAATCAAACAGTGAAAAAACAACTGGTAAAATAGATAAAATATATATAGAAGCTATTTTCACACTTCTTGAAATTTTGCCATAAATTAAAATCAACTCACATTTAAAAAAATGTATCTACGTATGTGTGAGACGTAAACGTGAACCAGAAGACAAGCCATTCATCCTCTCAGGTCTCAGTCTCCTTGCCTATAAAAGGAACCCAACCAGCCCGTATGACCTCCAGGCTTTGCCCTGGCTCTATCAGCTTCTGGTTTAGGGTGGTACAAAGTGTAAAGATCCTTGGAAACAAGGATTTCTGGAGGAATGTTGAAAGGGTTTGGAAAACTTCACACGAGAGGTAGGTTTGGACGGTAAGCGAGACTTATAAAGGAGAAAGTGGGACAATGACCTTCTGAGGTCATGGTAAGACCTGAGTTTTCTCACCAGCCCTCAAGGACCTGGAAGGATCTATTCTTTCCTAAAAAATTTAGGTCTAAAGAGAGCAACTCAAATAAAGTAGAACTTGCACAGAGTTAACCATTCTTCCCCAACCACTAGAGCTAATTAAGAGGTACCTGTTCATTAGAGATGGGTCTAAGGGAAGGGTTCTCAAAACAGCCTCAGTTTTCTTTTCCTTTCAGATCTTTATTATTTTAATTAATCCTGTCAACATTTCCATCATTCCATAGAGAAAAATAATCAATGAATTCCTTAAGATCGTGTAAATTTGAAGCAAATGCATTTTTATTTATAAAAAATTATGTCAGATGCACAGCAGTATCTTTTTTAATTGGAGACAAGTGGTATTATAATACAATGAATATTTGCTTCCTATACCCAGTTTAGTAAAGAAGATATCATCAATAGATTAGAAGCCCCCAAGTACACTTCACATATATGCGTATGTTGCTCAGTCACGTCCGACTCTCTGAGACCCCACGAACCATAGCCCGCCAGGCTCCTCTGTCCACGGGATGCTCCAGGCTGAATACTGGAATGGGTTGCCATGCCCTCCTCCAGGGGGTCTTTCTGACCCAGGGATTGAACCCAGGTCTCTTATGCCTCCTCCATTGGCAGGAGGATTCTTTACCACTAGTGCCACCTGGGAATACCACAGATACATCTCACTTTGGGCTATTTCTTCCTGCCTCACTGACTTTGAATTTTCCCAAACCGCTTTGCAGGAAAATGTTAGAACATCTAGGGTTTGTTTTTCTAAGCATGAGTTGAGGATTTAGGTAATCCCAGGGGTCAGGGAAGATAGGTATTTTTTTGTGGTTGGAAAAGAATCTCTCTGACTCTTTTAAAACGTTTTTGCTTTCTGTTCCTGGCATCATACTCCGTTTTCTGTTATTACAACCTTCCTACTTGTCCAAACCATACAACATGCAGGCAACTGGTTTGCATCATAGGAAAGAAAAACATCCCAGTTCCCTTTCCCCTGCCCCATTCCTACCCAGTTTCAAATGCGTAAGGAAATCAAAGAAGAGGTAAACGTGCAATGACATAAGGACCTGCTGATATTCAATACAACCCAAGTCTGAGGCCCAGCTGCCAACATCAGGGTCCCTGCTTTATTCATCCTGCCCTGGTTTCATCACCTGCCTTGAGCTGAAACTTCACCTTTCATTTCCAAAGCTCAGTGGGGAGCCACAAGCCGCCAATGTAGAATGAGGAAGAAAGCAGTGGGTTGCACCAACAGAGAGTGTGGAAAAGCCAAGAGATGGCCCACAAGTGCCCATCCTCTTATCACATGCACTTATAAAGGAAACACAGAGGAAGTGCTTCCTGTTGACAGTACCCACAGCAGCATGCGGAGATGAAGCACCATACAGAAAGCCCCTTTGACAGTCCTGTAAGACGGAAAAGGGCAGGAGGGCCGATTCCCAGAATCACAAGAAACTGGTGTCTGTTTCATGCTACTTCTGCAAACTTCAGCCTGTCTTTTAAGCTACCCATGGCTCAGTTCAGTTCAGTCACGCAGTTGTGTCCAACTGTTTGTGACCCCATGGACTGCAGCACGCCAGGC
Organism: Oryx dammah; assembly: GCF_014754425.2. Lineage (NCBI taxonomy): Eukaryota > Metazoa > Chordata > Mammalia > Artiodactyla > Bovidae > Oryx > Oryx dammah. The sequence continues at coordinate 162,441,514 of NW_024070186.1, read as the reverse complement.
CTCCCTGTCCATCACCAACTCCCAGAGTTTACTCAAACTCTTGTCCATTGAGTCGGTGATGCAATCCAACCATCTCATTCTCTGTCATCCCCTTTTCCTCCCACCTTCAATCTTGCTCAGCATCAGGGTCTTTTCCAGTGAGTCAGTTCTTCACATCAGGTGGCCAAAGTATTGGAGTTTCAACTTCAGCATCAGTCCTTCCAATGAATATTCAGGACTGATTCTTTTAGGATGGACTGGTTGGATCTCCTTGCAGTCCAACGGAGTCTCAAGAGTCTTCTCCAACACCACAGTTCAAAAGCATCAATTCTTTGGCACTCAGCTTTCTTTAGAGTCCAACTCTCACATCCATACATGAATACTGGAAAAACCATAGCTCTGACTAGACGGACGTTTGCTGGCAAAGTAATGTCTCTGGTTTTTAATATGCTGTCTAGGTTGGTCATAACTTTTCTTTCAAAGAGCAAGTGTCTTAATTTCATGGCTGGAGTCACCATTTGCAGTGATTTTGGAGCCCCCCAAAATAAAGTCAGTCACTGTTTCCATTGTTTCCCCATCTATTTGCCATGAAGTGATGGGACCAGATGCCATGATCTTAGTTTTCTGAATGTTGAGCTTTAAGCCAACTTTTTCACTCTCCTCTCTCACTTTCATCAAGAGGCTCTTTAGTTCTTCTTCACTTTCTGCCATAAGGATGGTGTCATCTGCATATCTGAGGTGATTGATATTTCTCCTGGCAATCTTGATTCCAGCTTGAGCTTCATCCAGCCCAGTATTTCTCATGATTACTCTGCATATAAGTTAAATAAGTAGGGGGACAATATACAGCCTTGATGTACTCCTTGCCTGATTTGGAACCAGTCTGTTGTTCCATGTCCAGTTCTAACTGTTGCTTCCTGACCTGCATGCAAATTTCTCAGGAGGCAGGTCAGGTGGTCTGGTATTCCCATCTCTTGAAGAATTTTCCACAGTTTGTTGTAGTCCACACAGTCAAAGGCTTTGGCATAGTCAATAAAGCAGAAATAGATGTTTTTCTGGAACTCTCTTGCTTTTTCCATGATCCAGCGGATGTTGGCAATTTGATCTTTGGTTCCTCTGCCTTTTAAATCCAGCTTGAACATCTAGAAGTTTATGGTTCACATACTGTTGAAGCCTGGCTTGGAGAAATTTGAGCATTAGTTTACTAGTGTGTGAGGTGAGTGCAATTGTGCGGTAGTTTGAGTATTTGCCCCATCTGTAAAATGGGAATAATAGGAATACCTAAATCCTAAATTGGCTGCAAAAATCTAATAATCTCAGTAAGGTATTCATAGCAGAATTCAGCACATGAGAAGATGCTGCTAATAATTAGTGCTGACCTAGAGTCTGTCATATGAAGTGAAGTAAGTCGCAAACAGAAGAATAAACAATGTATATGAATGCATATATGTGGAATTTAGAAAAAATGGTGCAGATGAAGCTAATTGCAGGGCAGGAAGAGAGATGCAGATATAGAGAATGCACGTCTGGACACGGTCGGGGAGAATGTGGGGTTGAGATGAATTGGGATCCTGGGATTGACATATAGGCACTACTATGTGTGAGATAACCTGCTGTATAGCACAAGGAGCTCAGCTTGGCGCTCTGTGATGACCTAGAGGGGTATGGGGTGCAGTGGGAGACCCAGAGGGAGGAGATATTTGCAAACATAGAGCAGGTTCACTTGGTTGTGCAGAACAAACTAACACAACATTGTAAAGTAACTATGTGTGATGTCACTCAGTCGTGTCCAACTCTTTGCAACCCCATGGACTACTGCCCACCCAGCTCTTCCATCCATTGGATTTCCCAGGCAAGAATACTGGAGTGGGTTGCCATTTCCTTCTCCAGTGGATTTTCCCAACCCAGGGATTGAACCCGGGTCTCCTGCACTGCAGGGAGACTCTTTACCGTCTGAGCCACCAGGGAAGCCCAAAGTAACTATATTCCAATAAAAAATTAACACCAACAGCAATAACAAAAACTATTAGCTTGTTCAAAGCCTCTCCTTTTTTTTTAAAGGTGAATCCTCTTATAGACTCATCAATTTTAATGACTATGCCTTTGCTAAGCTCACTCCCTGTAAGACGCCACAATCTAAGGAGCTAACCCCTCCCATTCACATACAACCTCACACCTATGTTGTTGCTATATCTTCTCACAGTTCTGGATGGAAGTTGTTGTTGTTCAGTTGCTCAGTTGTGTCCAACTCTTTGGACCCCCGTGGACTGCAGCATTCAAAACTGGGAGTCCTCATAAAAGGACTACACCACCCCAGCCCCGACCCCAGCCACATCAGTTCCTGTGGGAATCCTCCACCGGCCAGGGCTGACATCGGGCCTCTACCTCTGTCTCCAGGTCAACCAACTGAGGAAGAGAGAAACAAAAAGTTTAGCTTCAGAACCCACAGGAATCTGTTCGATGTCCTTTGGTAACCGGGGTTGAATGTGCAATTCAGGGTGAGGAATTACACACGAGAGAGGATGCTTCTGTCTCAGTCATTTGACCAAACACATCGCCTGTGACACTTGAAAATTCAGTGGACCACACAGACCCCCGACCCCCCGGCAAGAACCGGATGTCTCTATGAAAGCATGTCTACACATGTGCACACACATACACGCACACTCACTGGGGGAAAAACGGTCAGCTGAAGGTTCCCACTGTGGGTTCAATAAAAAAGACAGGAGGTCTGCTTAAAACAAAGAAGCGTTCTTGGAGTTGCATGACCCCTGGCAAGGTGAGCATTAAAAGTAATAATGCGGAGCTTGCACTAAGTACTTTAATGTTGCAAAGAAAGTGGGAGGGAGGAAAGAAGGGGGCAGACAGGGAGGAGGAGAGAGAGACAGAGAGGAAACAATAAAAGGCTACAGGGAAAAAAAACAAAAGCAAGAAAGATTATAAGCAAACTTTTCACCTTGGTAAACCAAGCTTTAACCAGCTTTTTAGCAGCTTTAAGCAGGTAAAGGCTTTACACTGTTTGGGGAAAGCACGTTTGAATTCTGCCAGCATCTTAGCAGAACAGAATTTGAAAAAGGTCCTATTTTTCTTGGCTCACAAAGAAGAGTTGGACTTCTCACTCCAGCAGAGAACAGACGCTGTGGCATAAGGATTCAAGAGGGGGGTAGGGAAAACCTTTCTTTCCTTTCCAATGGCTTCCTGCCATTGTTCAAATGCAAAATACGGGCCACTGTGCCACTGACAACACAGATAAGGCTTCTAGGGGGCGGGGGAGTAAGTGGTTTTGAACTATATTCGTGTTCTCTGTTTTTTCTGTATTTGGTTTTTAGTGTGCGGTATAAAATTACACAAGTGTTCAGCCATTTTACCTATATAGACCTAGCTTCATTTAATAAAACATCTCTTTCATTTCCTAGGCCAAAAATATCACAGAATCAGACAGACTTCATTAAAAAGTAACAAGGGGGTCTGGTTCTACACGGACACAATTATTATTTCTGTCACTGGGTGTCAGTGAACAGAGCGATTGATTTTTATGTAAAATCCGTTTCTCCCTTTAGCCTCTTAGCTAAGCCCCAAAGTGTTTTTTTTCTATTTCATCTTCAAAAACTTTAAGAATGTTTTCTGAATGTTTCTCTTGTTGTTCCGTTCAAAAATGTAACACTCATCTTTGCCAGAAATGACCTCAACTCTACTTAAAATGATGGTAGTGTAAAAGACAATTCCAAAAGAAACAATTATTTAATCAGATTAATAAACCCATCAATTCCATCCTTGAAAACTCTCTAGATCACACTCTAATCCCTTTGATAGTCATTTCTGTTTCATTCTGTGCATCACTGGTCAACTTTCCAATGAAAGATTTAGGTTTTTGTGTATATTATGCTTAAATATCTGAATCTATTTTCCCTGCGGCCCTTTGTTTATGCCATTAAGCTTTGAATAAATGTCATTAAGTTGTACCATGGATGCTTTATTAAAGTTTATTACTCAACTGAATACCACATTATGAACAATAATCTTCAAAAATCAGATGAAGTTGAGAATCTCTGAATTTTCAATACAAGTGAAAAACGCATTTGAAGTCAATTGAGCTATTTAATGAGGCAGAGGCAACATTAGCCTCCTTTAACTTAAAAAAAGGATTCTTCTGGTAAATTTTCAAGTCTGTAATTAGGTCATTTCATGTGGAGAGAATACCTATGCAAACATGCCTTGAGATATGTAGATCATCATGTCAGCATAGGGCTGGATGGGGGAGTGGGTACCTCATTGTCCCCTAACTCACATGTCACTCATTGGAACTGAGGCCCCAACAATATTCAAGAGACAACTAGTTTCTTCAGCTTCCTTCCCCTTTCACTCTTTGACCTTCCTTCCTCAAATTCCGGAGTAAAGGGCAATGAAGTCCCACCAGTAACGTGCTATTTGGCTGCACTATAAAATCCAATAAAAAAGAAACCATGCATTTCTGCACAGGTCACTACACAGGCATCAGTAATAGCAACCTGTGATCGCCCGTGACCCAAGCTGGATCATAACTAGTCACCTTCTGGTTAAGGCCATCACTGTTCTCATATCAATCTATGAAGCCATCCATTCCCTCTGCCCTCTACCTTAACCTAATCTAATTTGCACGTTGTAACAGAAAGCTGCTGTCACAGAGCATCAGGTAAACTTAATTTCATATGTCCTGGCACACGAATTCGTGGGCTGGTGCCAACGGATGACACACGAGCAGGTGGCCTCGAATCAGACAAATTTAGCACCTTGCCTCCGTGCAGGAACCCCTGACCATGTATTCTTTATGTATATTCAATATTATGGAAATGCCCAAAGCATTTGGAAAGCAGATCTCAGCATCATGGCATCTGTAAGAGTGTTGCCTTTTGGTACAAGTCTTACCCTGACAAATTAGGCAAAAGATTAGTGCATGGGGCTCGGGTGGGTGTTCAAAGAGGAGAATTTCACAGATAGAAGTGATATGAATGCATTATATAAGTTGTTTATCATTTAAGTTTTGGATGGCAGAGGGAGGGGGGCGGCCAAGACTTCCTTTTTTGTGATCCAAAACACTTACTACCATGAAAATGATCCTACTGTGCACGTGGTATGAGGCAGTATGTTGTAACTACCCCTCAGATGTGATCTCTAGTGAATCAAGCATTTGATTCAGCAGATTAGAATGCAAGCTCCTAGAGACAGAGATTTTGTCTGTTTTGTTATCAACTCTCTTCAACTCACAGAACAGTGGGTGACACATGGTGATTGTTGTTGAGTCGCTCCATCACGTCTGACTCTTTGTGACCCCATGGACTGCAGCACGCCAGGCTTCCCTGTCCTTCACTATTTCCTGGAGTTTGCTCAGACTCATGTCCATTGAGTTGGTGATGCTATCTAACCATCTCACCCTCTGCCGCCCTCCCCTTCTCCTTTGCCTTCAATCTTTCCCAGCATCAGGGTCTTTTCCAATGAGTCAGTTCTTCACATCAGGTGGCCAAAGTAATGGAGCTTCAGCTTCAGCATCAGTCCTTTCAACAAATATTCAGGGTTGATTTCCTTCAGGATTGACTAGTTTGATCTCCTTGCTGTCCAAGGGACTCTCAAGAGTCTTTTCCAGCACCACAGTTCAAAAGCATCAATTCTTCAGGAAGACAACAGGATGCAATGCAAGGCACTGATCCTCAGCTTCAATAACCTGAGGAAACTGGGATTCATCCAGACCCCACACTATACATGGCACAACTGTAGGTGGCGCTGTTTATATTGCTGTCTACATAAAGGCATCCACAGACCTGTGGGGAAGAGGGGTCTTCTCCTTGTTCTTAGAAACATAAATGAATAGTCTTAACACCAGAACATACTTTTTTTCCCCTTAGTTTTAAGGTGTTTTTTTTCAGTTTTTATTTTATTTATTTATTTTATATAGCAATGATTTTATTTATTTATTTATTTTTACTTTACAATATTGTATTGGTTTTGCCAGACATCAACATGCATCTGCCACGGGTGCCAGAACATACTTTCATTAAAACCTATAATGAGTAAGATTTTCCAGTAGTCATGTATGGATATGAGAGTTGGACTCTAAAGAAAGCTGAGCGCCGAAGAATTGATGCTTTTGAACTGTGGTGTTGGAAAAGACTCTTGAGAGTCCCTTGGACTGCAAGGAGATCCAACCAGTCCATCCTAAAGGAAATCAGTCCTGAATACTCATTGGAAGGACTGATGTTGAAGCTGAAACTCCACTATTTTGGCCACCTGATGTGAAGAACTGACTCATTTGAAAAGACCCTGATGCTGGGAAAGATGGAAGGCATGAGGAGAAGGGGATGACAGAGGATGAGATGGTTGGATGGCATCACTGACTCAATGGACGTGAATCTGAGTAAACTCCGGGAGTTGGTGGAGGACAGGGAGGCCTGGCGTGCTGCGATCCATGGGGTTGCAAAGAGTCGGACACAACTGAGAGACTGAACTGAACTGATAACGAGTAAGTATGTTTCTGGGAAGATTATTTCCAAAACTCCCGAAATGGCATCATCTACTTTTCAAAGGCTTTGTCAAGCAATAAAACAGAAGAGTAGAGACTTTCAAAAATATCCAGTGACAACTATAATAAAAACTTGAGATCTAAGCTGCAAATACATCTATCTTGCACTTGGATTCTTTTTCCAAATATAGTGTGGACAATCTGTTTCAGAATGTTAAAATAATCTCAATAAATCTGATAAGAACTTTTGGTTCCAGGAGTGGAGGTATATAATAGCACTAACTCTACAGTCAATAAAAATCCAAGTTTTCTTTGCCAAAATTTTGGCACTTCTCAATTTCTTATAAGGAAAATCTTTAAGGCAGGTACACAGTGGGACAAATTCTATAAAGAAATATTACATAATTATATAAAAGTATAAGACAGGTTTTTGTTCCTTCTTATTTTCATTGCAAGGTACAGGCTGAAATCTATATGTCATATTTTTTAATTGAAAAGAAGAACAGATGCAGACTGGAAATAGTTCATAAAGCCACAGAAATGAACTAAATTGAATGCCACTCAGAGTTAATAATTCACATAATCACACACAACACATTGAAAATAAGCAAAATTGTTCCTCATGCTCTGTGATCAGTACTTCCACTAATTAACAATTAAAAGAATGGTATTTTTGAAATCTTGGAGGACATAGATCACATCCCATTAATTTAATGATCTAATCTCCCAGTGTTAATTTTAAGCACCAGATGAGGTTTTATAATTCATATAAATACTACTAAATTGTTTCAAGTGTATTCTTTAAACATCCTCAGTGCTTTCATGGACTAGAAGATGCCACGAGGCACACATAGTAGGCTGTCAAATTCTGGATGGCTCATGACACAAAAGATGTGTTTGGGGTAGAAGGGATTAGGAGACTGAACATCTGCAAAACCTCTCAATTACAGAAACAGGCAATAGGAATAGAAGTCAACAGGATGTGAGGCAGTGTGTTCCTTTGTTGATGAAGCCATCTTCATTGTGTCCACCAACGGCAAGGCATAGCTAAGAAAGCATGGGGCTAAAAAGTGACAATATGTGGGGCTTCTCTCATTCAGAGAATATCAGTTCAGTTCAGTCGCTCAGTCATACACTCCTCTTTGGGACCCCATGGACGCAGCACAGCAGGCTTCCATGTCCATCACCAACTCCCAGAGCTTGCTCAAACTCATGTCCATTGAGTCAATGATGCTATCCAACCATCTCATCCTCTGTCGTCCCCTTCTCCTCCCGCCTTCAATCTTGCCCAGCATCAGGGTCTTTTCCAATGAGTCAGTTCTTCGCATCAGGTGGCCAAAGTATTGGAGTTTCAGCTTCAGCACCAGTCCTTCCAATGAATATTCAGGACTGATTTCCTTTAGGATCAACTATCAGTTCAATTCAGTTGCTCAGTCGTGTCCAACTCTTTGTGACCCCATGAATCGCAGCACGCCAGGCCTCCCTGTCCATCACCAACTCCCGGAGTTCACTCAGACTCATGTCCATCGAGTCAGTGATGCCACCCAGCCATCTCATCCTCTGTTGTCCCCTTCTCCTCCTGCCCCCAATCCCTCCCAGCATCAGAGTCTTTTCCAATGAGTCAACTCTTTGCATGAGGTGGCCAAAGTACTGGAGTTTCAGCTTCAGCATCATTCCCTCCAAGGAAATCCCAGGGCTGATCTCCTTCAGAATGGACTGGTTGGATCTCCTTGCAGTCCAAGGGACTCTCAAGAGTCTTCTCCAACACCACAGTTCAAAAGCATCAGTTCTTCGGCGCTCAGCTTTCTTCACAGTCCAACTCTCACATCCATACATGACCACAGGAAAAACTATACTCTAGCCCTAAAAATGTCGAAAAACACAGCACAGGAAATCTTCCCATCAAGCGACTGAAAATTTCCATGTTCAGTGATTCATGAAGCCCAGGAGAGGTTCAAAAGACCCTCCTCAGCCATAAGCTGTTAGAGACTAACTCCTCAGACTTGGGATGAGTGAAAGGCCAAACAACCCACCTTCCATGGAAACCATCAGAGCACAGGGATAAACTCAGGAGAAAGCAGCCTGCAGGGTCTGAGACTGGCTGCCTGCAGGCATCTCAAATTCTCCATGCTCTTCTGGCCTCGAGTCACCTTCATACCTGTGCAAACAGCACCATCTCTCATCAGCCCCTCTCCCTGCAAAAGTAGGGAGACGCAAGATGCCTCATACCACTCTTTTCTAACTTACTGAACAAACAGGCAAGAGAGCATCACCATGGAGAGGTTATTGCTGGAATCTGCAAGCCCTGTTCTGAATCCTGGCTTCAAGCCTTGCAAACTTGAAATGTCCCCTAACCTCTCGGATGCTGGGTTAAGTGAGATGAATAATAGTATCTACCTCCTGCTGTTGGGAAGATGAGACAATCACATAAAGCACTTGCCGCAGAGTCTGGTACATAATAGTTATTCAGTAAATGGAATATTCAAATGATTAATAAAGGGAAAAATGAGACTTCTCAGTTTGAACTTTACCTACAGAAATGATTAGTAAATGAATAATCCAGACAAAATTTAAGTCTGCTCAATTACAAATATTACCTTTAGGCTGACGGATTTCTAATTCTTTTTCTAACACAACACTTTTGGGCTCCCCCTGTGGCTCAGAGGTAAAGACTCTGCCTGCAATGCAGGAGGCAGAGGAGTTGTGGGTTCAATGATCCCTGGGGTGGGAAGATCCCCTGGAGAAGGAAATGGCAACCCACTCCAGTATTCTTGCCCGGAAAACTCCCATGGACAGAGAAGCCTGGTGGGCTACAGCCCATGGGAGTCAAAAGAGTCAGACACAGTTGCGCACAGATGCACAAGACAAGCTCAAGAGATGAAATAAGAAATATTACTGCTTCACATTTTAAGTATACACAATTAATTCAGGGTGGGGTTGGGGGGTCTTCTATACTGGGAGCGTTCCAGATGCCAGGCACTCCTAGTCTTTTATCTGTATCGATGCATTTAATCTTCACACAGTCTCATGAAGCAGCTATGATTAGTGTCTCCTCATTCAATCTAGATAGCATATTCAAAAGCAGAGATATTACTTTGCCGACTAAGGTCCGTCTAGTCAAGGCTATGGTTTCTCCAGTAGTCATGTATGGATGTGAGAGTTGGACTGTGAAGAAAGCTGAGTGCCGAAGAATTGATGCTTTTGAACTGCGGTGTTGGAGAAGACTCTTGAGAGTCCCTTGGACTGCAAGGAGATCCAACTAGTCTATTCTGAAGGAGATCAGCCCTGGGATTTCTTTGGAAGGAATGATGCTAAAGCTGAAACTCCAGTACTTTGGCCACCTCATGAGAAGAGTTGACTCATTGGAAAAGACTCTGATGCTGGGAGGGATTGGGGGCAGGAGGAGAAGGGGACGACAGAGGATGAGATGGCTGGATGGTATCACCGACTCGATGGACGTGAGTCTGAGTGAACTCCGGGAGTTGGTGATGGACAGGGAGGCCTGGCGTGCTGCGATTCATGGGGTCGCAAAGAGTCAGACATGACTGAGCAACTGAACTGAACTGAATTCTGCACATCAGGCATCAAGGTTAAATGGTTTCTCCAAAGTCTCACAGCTGGAGGGTAAACTAAACAGCGTGGAGTTCACCCTCCACCTCTGCCCTCTCAAAAGGGTTCCGAGACGCTGGGGAAGATGAAACCTCTGTTTGCTACTAAACTACCACTGGGATTTCCCAGAGCCTTTCCACCACCCATTTCTGTTCCAGTGTATTTCCAGTGCCCAGCAGAGAATCCAGAATGCAAGACTCAAGAGCTTAGGCAGAGCATCTAAAACCAGCATGAAAGTTACAGATGCAAACCAGTTGGCTCCAACCCTTAACCCTGGGAATGGACACCTTGCCAGCAACCACAACACCCTTCCTTGCTCACTGATGAACTGGGGGGTGGGGGTGGGGGCAGAGAGCTGGGCAACTGGGGAATAGTATAAACGGGGAGATGAGAAGGGTGGTGTTTCCCCAAATGCTGAGTCAATGAGAGACTTCTCCATCGTCTGCCTCTCCACCTTTCTCTCTACCTTGTCACCCCACTGCAGGCACCATTTTTCTTTTCCGTTTATTTGCTCAGGGACCCAGACTCCAGCAAGAAGGCTCATTTTTCCCCAGTGTGTTGAACAATAGCATACCAGGCAGTCAGATATTTGCCTGTGACAGCCGCTGAGTGCTGTGTGAAGCAAAGGAAAATAAAATCTGCAGGCAGGGCGCAACGGGAGGAACCAGGGAGAGTGACAGAAGGGCAGAATCCCAGTTCAGTCTTGGCCCCAGGTAGCAGCAAGGTGGGATCCATCACCAGCTGCTGGAAGAATGAGTGCCCATGGCTTTTCATTTCCCTTCACAGAGCTGACTTATTTATTTTTTTAGAACACAATGGATTTACAGAAAAATTGCAAAGAGAGCTCTCATAGAGGACACACCCATTAATAATTTTATTATGATCATATTGATACAGGACATTTGTCAGATTAATGAACCAGTATCAACACGTCATGATTCACTAAAGCCCACTCTTGGAATGATTCCCTTGGTTTTCACCAAATGTCCCTTTCCTGTTCTAGGATCCCACGGAGAGTATCACAGCAAAGGTACCTTAGTCATCCTGTCCCCTTAGGCTCCTCTGGGCTGGGACCATTTCTCAGTTTGTCCCTATTTTTGAAGACCTTGACAGTTATGAGGAAGTACTGCTCAGGGATTTTGTAGACCATCTCTCAATGAGGATTTGTCTAACATTTTTCTCTTTATTAGACTAGGGTTACTGGTCTTCAGAGGAAAATCACAGAGGAAAAGTTCCAAGTTCATCACATCCAATCAAGGGGACCTACAATGAGCATAGTTATTGTTGACGTGATTCTGATCTCCTGGCTGAGCAGGGGTCCAACAGGTTTCCCACCATAAAACTGCTTTATTCCTTTTGGCTTTTCACAGTGTACTTTTTGGGGGAAAATCACTATGCATAGCCAGAACTCCAGAGTGCAGAGTACTGCTTCACTTCTTTGAAGATGAAGAATGTAAGTAAATTATTTGGAATTCTTCTACCCAGGAGATTTGTTTCTCCTCTTGCATGTATTAATTTATTCAAGAATTCATTTATATCAGTGTGAACTTATGGAAATTTATTTTATGCTGTTGTTGTTCAGTTGCTAAGTCATGTTTGACTCTTTAGGACCCCATGGACTGTAACTTACCAGGTTCCTCTGTCTTCCACTACCTCCCGGAAAATGAAAGTGAAAGCCACTCAGTCAAGTCCAACTCTTTGTGACCCCACAGACTATACAGTCCATGGAATTCTAGTGGCCAGAATATAGGAGTGGGCAGCCTATTCCTTCTCCAGGGGATCTTCCTGACAGAGGAATGGAACCAGGGTCTCCTGCATTGCAGGCAGATTCTTTACCACCTGAGCTATCAGGGAAGCCCACTGTCTCCTGCAGTTTGCTCAGATTCATGTCCATTGAGTCCATGGTGCTATGTAATCATCTCATCCTCTGCCAGCCCCCTCTTCTTTTGCCTTCAGTCTTTCCCAGCATCAGGGTCTTTTCCAGTGAGTCAACTCTTCACATCAGGTGGCCAACGTACTGGAGCTTCAGCTTCAGCATCAGTCCTTCCAATGAATATTAGGGTTGATTTCCCTTAGTATTGACCAGTTTGATCTCCTTGTAATCCAAGTGACTCTCAAGAGTCCTCCAGCACTACAATTTGAAAGCATCAATTCTCTGGTAATCAACCTTCTTTACAGTCCAACTCTCCCATGTGCACACGACTACTGGAAAAACCATAGCTTTGACTATGCGGACCTGTGTTGGCAAAGTGATGTCTCTGCTTTTTAACATACTATCTAGGTAGTATATTTTATCCTTTGGGTTATAATCCAATACAACTTTATTTTTTTGCTCAAATAGTTCCAGTTTGGCCATCCGGAGCTTTTTCAGGCTCCTCTATTTCTTTGACAAATCCCCACTGTTTTGTTTTCTGAGCACTTGCTTACTTTTTGGCAGTGTAAGATCCTCCTGGCCCATCTTGTATATTTCCTGTCTAAGACCTGGACTCAGCTACTTCTTCAAGGAGTTACTGGAAATGGCATTAGAACCTGAGCTCTGGGTTCAAGCTATGAGCATTGCTAGCAGGATGCCACTGCTCCTAGGTCACCATAGCTATAGAGGAAGAAAATATATGTACGTTCCCTAACCTATAGTTACACCATGGCTTTAGGGGCATGAACCTGTAGAGTACACGGACCTCATTGGATGGATAATGTTATCTCCAGGGAAACCTCAGAACTCAATTTGTTCCATTCATTCATTGATCATTCACATATTGATTCATTCTGTAGTAAATGAAAGCCTTCGCGTTGATGGTTGGTGTTCAGTCACTCAGTCCTGTCGGCCTCAATGTGACCCCATGGACTGCAGTACACCAAGCTTCCCCGTCCTTCACCATATCCTAGAGCTTGCTCAAACTCAAGTCCATTGAGTCAATGATGCCATTCAACATCTCATTCTCTGTCACCCCCTTCTCCTTCTGCCCTCAATCTTTCCCAGCACCAGAGTCTTTTCCAATGCCTTATCTCTTCCAATCAAGTGGCCAAAGTATTGGAGCTTTGGCTTCAACATCGGTCCTTCAAATGACTATTCAGGGTTGATTTCCTTTGGGATGGACTGGTTTGTCCTTGTGTTAAATACTGAAGATGTACTACCAGGTTAGAGAGACCCTTGGATCTGGAGATGGGTGAGATGGGGGAGGGGGAATATTCCAGACAGAGGAACAGCCTGTGCCAATGCCAAGGATGGAAGGAAGGAAGGTTCTTTGAAGGAGTTAAAGAAGACCAGTGCTGTTGGAACAGAGAAAAGAGGAGAAGAAAAGAGAGGTGGGCAGAGATCTGAAAGGTCATACAGAGAAAAATATGGTCTGGATCCTTTGAAAGGAGTTTAATCTTGAGCCACTGAAGGCTATACATCAGGAATACGGACCTGACCACATGTGGGAGCATCCGGGGAGAAGAGCCTGGAGCAGACCCAGAGTGGAGGCGGGGAGATGGCAAAGGTTTATAGAAGAAATGCAGGCGAGAGAAGATGCAGTGGGGAGTAGACGGGTCCCACTGGAGGTGGGAGATGGACCAGTATGGAGACAGAAGGCAAAACCTCTCTGCAGCAGGTTGGGGAGGATGTTTGCATGTCTGTGTATTCATTGTTCTGGAAAAGGAGACTGAAGGCAAGAAGGGCAAATTGTACAATGGGGCTCTTCACTGAGGGAGGAGCTGGGAGGACAGCGCTGTGTCACTGGGACTCTGCCTCCTGAGACTAGAGCTCTCCCGTGTCCTTCGGATCTGCATTAACATCTGCTCAACTCATCATCAGTTTGTTTCAACTGCATGGAAACATACAAAGGATTTGTATGGTATTTGCCAAATACCTGGGAGACACTGCAGAAACCCAGGGGCCATGGATATAGGAGAGCACACAAAATGAACCCCTATGAATTCAAAAGCATCGTGACCAGGGCTTAGAACGTCCCATCAGCAATGCATTTGGGCTCAAGGACTCACCTTTCCTAAGCTCTCCAGGGTCAAGGAAGCTTCCTACGGCCACCCTTGTGTCTACTTCCCGCTCTAGCTCTAAACCCTTGTGCAACGCCTGACACTTCAAAGGACATTTACTACTTTACAGTTTATTACAGAAACCTAAGAAATGCCTAGTTATATCAGTCAGTGGAAACACAAAGTTTACAGTGCTGTGTGGCAGCCTGGATGGGAGGGGAGTTTCTAGGAGAATGGATACAGATACACGTATGGCTGAGTTGCTCTGCTGTCTACCTGAAACTGTCACAACATTGTTAATTGGCTATGTGCTTAGAAGCTCAGCCATGTCCAACTCTTTGTGACTCCATGAACTGTAGCCCACCTGGCTCCTCTGTCCAGGGAGAATCAGGGGAATCTGGGGATTCTCCAGGCAAGCATACTGGAGTGGACTGCCATGCCCTCCTCCAGGAGATCATCCCAACCCAGGGATCGAACCCAGTTTTCCCACATTGCAGGCAGACTGTCTACCATCTGAGCCAGGGAAGCCCAGGAATTCTGAAATGGGTTGCCGTGCTCTCTTCCAGGAGATCTTCCCGACCAAGGGATCGAACTCGTGTCTGTCACGTCTACCGGCATTGGCAGATGGGTCCTTTACCACTAGCTCCACCTGGGAAGCCCCTAATCGGTTATACCCCAGTATAAAATAAAAACTTAAAAAAAACACACAAAAGAAGTTTAAAAAATATACATCAAGGAAGGCAAATGAGCTAATCCTCTCTCAAACAAGCAAATATATACATGAATAAATGAAAACGGATCACAGAGCTGAAAAGGAGTTTGTTTAAAGATCGGGATCTCCATCCTGGCTAAAATCCAACACATTTCAAATACATGACTTAACAATAAAAGCAGCAAGGTCAGAGTAGGTGATCTTTGGGAGAAGTAGGGGGAAATGAAACTACCGTTCCCAGGTTTCTAGGAGGCAAATCTGGCCCTCACCACGGTGATAAAAAGCATTCACAGCTCAGTAAGAAATCCTTTAAATAGAAAAAGTTACTTAGGCAAAGCAGTCCTGAGAAAGCAGAGGGCCAGCACAAGCATTTTTATTCACCTGACTTTCTGCAGAAACTCTGGCCTATTGAAATAATTGTTTCTCATACCCCAAAGCAAATGAACCACTCTCCCACTTTAAATCATTCCCTTTCTCTCTTCAGTTCATGACTGACTCTCCCTGTGATGCTTGTTGTGTTTGCAAGCATGAAGGAAATTATATAAAAGCAAATTGCTTTGTACTGTACAGTCGCTGTCTGGAAATACTAAATAGACAGGCAAGACAGCGTTCAACCAACTTGCAGCCTTCGTGAGTTAATTGATGGGATTGAAAAGTTTTTGCTGTTTCAATCTGATGAATGCCCCTTAATTCTAAACACACAGGTTATCCTTTTTTTTTTCTATAGTGCTGTATGAACTATTTCTCAAAGTCACCGACGACTTTGCATACTAACCTGAAGTATGGACAGGATAAATAGATGATTATTTTTGTTCTGTAGCTTTTTGACTTCCTCCACTCACAGCATATGACCCTATTCTTTTTGCCCTGGGTTCAAAAAAAAAAAGTCTTTGGGAAATTATCAGACTAAAGCTCTAATGTCATTACCCTTCATGAGTGATCATGGATGATCACCATCATTACACATAAACACTGAATTTTGGTCATTTGTCAAAAAGAGTTCAATCACAATTGTGATCATTATTTCAACAGATAGGTGGAGAACATCGTATTCAATATCTAGTATGATTTTTAGGCAAAAGTATCCTATCCATAAAAAGAATAAGGTGCTTGTTTAAATAACACTTATATCCCAATGGGAGGGAACAAGTTAATATATCATCTGCAAGATGGTGGTGGTTGTTCTACTTCTGACACTAAGTCATGTCTGACTCCCTAGTGATCCTATGGGCTGCAGCCGCCAGGCTCCTCTGTCCGTGGGATTCTCCAGGCAAGAACACTGGAGTGGGTTGCCATTTCCTTCTCTAGGGGATCTTCCCAACCCAGGGACTGAACCTGTGTCTCCTGCATTGGCAGGTAGATTCTTTACCACTGAGCCACCAGGAATGCCCTATGATGGCTGTGCTATGTATTAATTTTGCAAGCTTGGACAAGCTACATAAACTGTCTTGTTGCTGTTCAGTCGCTCCGTCATATCCGACTCTTTGTGACCCTATGGACTGCAGCATGCCAGGCACCCCTGTCCTTCACCATCTCCCAGAGCTTGCTCAAACTCATGTTCATTGAGTCGGTGATGCCATCCAACCATATTGTCCTCTGCCATCCCCTTCTCCTCCTGCCTTCTACCTTTCCTAGCATCAGGATGTTTTCCAATGAGTTGGCTATCCAGATATATAATGGGAAAAATGGTACATATTCTTACAGATATGTTGGGAAATAAATGAATTTATGTGAGCAAATAACCAGGCATTCTGTAGGCTTTAAGACATGCTAAGGTCATCACCTTTCCTCCCATTTCCAAATGAGGTTAATACTGATTTAATATTCTACAGTGCAGTTCAGTCACGTGCGTCTGCATACCTGTGATGACATGGGCGTGTATTATTGTGTGTCCATACACAAATGTTCTCTTATTAGGACTGCATGTATCTCCATGGGCACAAACCCTGCCTCCTCCCATAGAAGATGGGAACTCTGTGACCTCCATCTTTTACATCATAAAACTCCTCCATCACAAACTCTTGCCAGAACTATGGTTGAAAGACAACAGAAAAAGGAGTAAGATACAAGACAACATAGCTGACATAGTGTAACTTTACTTTGCCTCCTGCATGGCAGCCAAGTGTCCACTGCGCGGGACCTTATCTTCATTTCACATAATTCCATGGGAGTGCCAGGGCTGTGAAACCAGTTCTGATGGAGGCAGAATAGAATACTGACCAAAAGTATGGGTCTCCACGTGCTTCAGGCCCTTGTTCAAATTCATTTGTAAAGTTCATCTGAATTCACTCATAAACTAGAATTAATGTCATATGCTTCCTAGCAGCTCAGACAGTAAAGAACCCCCCTGCAGTGTAGGAGTCCTGGGTTCGATTTCTGGGTTGGGAAGAGCCCCTGGAGGAAGAAATGGCAACCCACTCCAGTATTCCTGCCTGGAAAATCCCATGGATAGAGGAGCCTGGCAGCTACAGTCTGTGGAGTCAGAGTTGGATGTAACTGAGTGACTAACACTTTCAGCATATTTTACCTCCTAATGTTGTTCAGTTCAGCTCAGTTCAGTCGCTCAGTTGTGTCTGACTCTTTGCGACCCCATGAATCGCAGCACCCCATGAATTGCAGCACTCCAGGCCTTCCTGTCCATCACCATCTCCCGGAGTTCACTCAGACTCACGTCCATCGAGTCCGTGATGCCATCCAGCAATCTCATCCTCTGTCATCCCCTTCTCCTCCTGCCCCCAATCCCTCCCAGCATCAGAGTCTTTTCCAATGAGTCAACTCTTCGCATGAGGTGGCCAAAGTACTGGAGTTTCAGCTTTAGCATCATTCCTTCCAAAGAAATCCCAGGGCTGATCTCCTTCAGATGGACTGGTTGGATCTCCTTTAAGTCCAAGAGACTCTAATGAGGATTAAATTTCAGACTTCGTGAAAAAGATA
Source organism: Oryx dammah (assembly GCF_014754425.2). Lineage (NCBI taxonomy): Eukaryota > Metazoa > Chordata > Mammalia > Artiodactyla > Bovidae > Oryx > Oryx dammah. The sequence continues at coordinate 162,423,812 of NW_024070186.1, read as the reverse complement.
GTGTTTTGGTGTCCACGAAGTACTCACAAAATAGCGGTGATTAACCACAGAGAAAGGACTCAGAAAGTCTACAAGGGTTGTTCATCCCTAGAAAGCTACAGCTATAGCTATAGAGATGTCATTCTCAGCATACGAGTACCACCTAAGTTAGGCAAACTTTCCCTATAAGTAATTAAATCAATAGGAAAAGGAGTAGGTCAAGGCTGTATATTGTCACCCTGCTTGTTTAACTTTTATGCAGAGTACATCATGGGAAACCCTGGGCTGGAAGAAGCACAAGCTGGAATCAAGACTGCCAGGAAAAATATCAATAACCTCAGATATGCAGATGACACCACCCTTATGACAGAAAGTGAAGAAGAACTAAAGAGCCTCTTGATGAAAGTGAAAGAGGAGAGTGAAAAAGTTGGCTTAAAGCTCAACATTCAGAAAATGAAGATCATGGCATCCGGTCCCATCACTTCATGGGAAATAGATGGGGAAACAATGAAAACAGTGTCAGACTTTATTTTGGGGGGCTCCAAAATCATTGCAGATGGTGACTGCAGCCATGAAATTAAAAGATGCTTGCTCCTTGGAAGGAAAGTTATGACCAAACTAGACAGCATATTAAAAAGCAGCGACATTACTTTGCCAACAAATGTCCATCTAGTCAAGGCTATGGTTTTCCCATTGGTCATGTATGGATGTGAGATTTGCACTATAAAGAAAGCTGAGTGCTGAAGAATTGATGCTTTGAACTGTGGTGTTGGAGAAGACTCTTGAGAGTCCCTTGGACTGCAAGGAGATCCAGCCAGTCTATCCTAAAGGAGATCAGTCCTGGGTGTTCATTGGAAGGACTGATGCTGAAGCTGAAACTCCAATACTTTGGCCACCTGATGCAAAGAGCTGACTCATTGGAAAAGACCCTGATGCTGGGAAAGATTGAGGGCAGGAGGAGAAGGGGATAACAGAGGGTGAGATGGTTGGATGGCATCACCAACTCATATGAGTTTGATATGAGTTTGGGTAAACTCCAGCAGTTGGTGATGGACAGGGAGGCCTGGGGTGCTGCAGTTCATGGGGTCGCAAAGAGTCGGACATGACTGAGCGACTGAATTGAACTGAATTAAATCAAATCAAGTACTTACAGAGATGCTGGGGACTAGATTCCATTCAGTTCAGTTGCTCAGTCGTGTCCGACTCTTTGTGACCCCATTGACTACAGCACCCCAGACTTCCCTGTCCATTACTAACTCCCTGTATTCCATTGCGTTGGCCAGAAAGTTCATCCCAGTTTTCCTAAAAGCTGATGTGCAAAAACACGAACAAAATTGTTGGCCAACCCACAGATAAACTTAATCTAGTACCAGCTGCATGATTCTTCTCACAAGTTTAGGACTTCTTGGAATTTTTAAGGACACTAAAAAAGATACTTGAGGATGCCAATGTAATTAACAGGAAAGTCAGTCTTCCTCCATTTATTTTGTCCGTGAGGGACACATATAACTCCCCCTTGGAGATCAAAGGCAGTTGAGTTCCCCACTGCCCCCAGTGCCACCCCTGGGGATGGCAAGAACTCCAGGTAAGAAAATTAAATTGCCTTCTTATCTCCACGAACCTCTGAAATCTTTTGAGTTGGAAATCTCATTAATCATTCCCTTCTGTGAAGTACTGGAAAACAAGTAGAAACTGTGAAGGGCTCCAAGTCTACCCTTGACAATTGGCCCACAACTCACGCTTCTCTTTCTCTCGGGGGAAACGCCATGACTTTCTGCTTCCTTGTTAATTCCGGGGTTGTGCTCCAGGGACAAAGATGTGCTCTCAGTAAGATTATACCTGTGCTGTCTGCCATCTGGACTTTGAGTACCAGGAATATTAGTATCATCCTGGTAAACGATACGAAAACGTTTATCCTCCATTCATGACACATGCCAAGCAGGGAGCTATTCTCCAAGGATTTCACTTAACGGGATTTAGGACTGTCTGAGTCTGTATTTCATTTTCATTATTTTAATTCTATAGGGTAGCTTTACCAATATCATGGTTTACATTCATTAAAAGTTCCCAAACTCTTTATCTAAAAAGAAAAGAACTCATTTATAAAACAGAAAACAGACTTACAGACTCAGAGAATGAACTTATGGTTGCAGGGGAAAGGATGCAAGGAAGGGAAAGTTAGGGAGTTTGGGAAGGTCATGTACACACTGCTCTATTTAAATTGGATAACCAGCAAGGACCTGCTGGATGGTACAGGGAGCTCTGCTCAGTGTGACGTGGCAGTCTGGAGGAGAGGGGAGTTGGGTGGGGTAGGAATGGATGCCTGCACACATACGGCTGAGCCCCTCTGCTGCTCACCTGAAACCACAACATTGTTAACCAGCTATACCCAAATACAAAATAAAAAAATATTTAAGTTTCCAAACGCTTATTTCACCATGATTTTCACATCTTCATGGTTTTTTATTTTTTTTAAGCCACCATCCAACATTTAAAACTCAAAGTAGATGGTAAATATGGCTTTGCCTGACTCATATCTGATAAAACTTCAAAGAGGAAAAATGTCACCATCCTTATCAGCTAAGTGAATTCCACACTCAACTCGATGGCTGGGTAGGGAATGACAAAAAGTTTTATCTAGTTTGAGTCCTGAAGGGCATTTTCCTGCTTTATTCTGGCCTCTGTAAATCTGTCTAAAGTGTAAGTCAAAATAAAGATGTGCTTGGTTCAACCTTAGTGAGACAGAGGTTATTTCAGATAGGAATTTGAAAGAGACACCAATAACCCACCGCATGGCATCAGCTATCCAAGCCAACTGCTGCTCTTTTCCATGAAGGAAGTTGCTGTAAGATTCTATACAATCAGGAATCAGACCTCAAGATATGAATCGCCTCTCAAGTGCTTGATTGCCAAATACAAGCAAATCTGTCTCTGCCCATCGCATGCCCGGCAAGGAAGCACACGACTGAAATCAGCTCTTCCCCGTTCGCCTTCTCGGGGGGTGTGTGTAGAGTGACTGCCTTCATGAGAGGGCAGCACCTGTCGAGGACAGCATGTCGACTAGATTCTAGGCTCTGTATTATGTGTTTTTCACTGAAGTATCTCACTTAAACCCTTCAAGAACAAATGGACTTGCCAACATAACCTCTCTGTTACAGATAGGGCAAGAAAGAGTGAAAGAAATTGGCCAAGTCTGCACAGCTACAAAATGTGAACTTACACAGCCTGACCCCACGCATGCCCTATATTTCATCCCAAGGCAACCTCATCTCCCACTATATGCAAAGGGCAGAGACCTCAAGCCGCGCAGAGCAATGCATTAGGATATAACTTCTCTCAGAGACCTCTCAGCTCCTCCTTCTTTCCAGTCCCCAATTAAAAAGGACCGGCTGATATAAATAGGCTGACTTATCTCCATCCTGCTCTTGTTTGTTTTTTTAGGAATACCCAGAGATGGCAGAAAAAGTCCATCAGGGGTCACTGAGGACAAATCCCAAATAGAAGAGGTTCCCAGCCTACCTGGATATCCGAATCACCCAGGGAACCTGATGCCATCCCAGATCTACTGAATTTGTGTGTGTATCAATGTGTGAAAGCCACTCAGTCGTGTCTGACTCTTTGGGACACCATGGATTGTATCCCGCCAGGCTCCTCCATCTATGAAATTCTCCAGGCAAGAATACCAGAGAGGATACCTATTCCCTTTTCCAGGGGATCTTCCAGACCCAGGGATCAAACCCGGGCCTCCTGCACTGCAGGTGGATTTGCCACCAGGGAAGCCCACTGAAGCAGTAGGAGAGGGAATAGTTGAGGACTGACTGTGAGAATTGCCTGCTATTCTGCATTCCTGGGCAGGCTAGTCTGGGATGCAAACTTGTCTTCTATCAAGCTTCTGTATGCTTTGCATAAGCAAATGATCTGTTGGAGGTCACCTAGGAACTAAACAGTGCTGATTAATTCAACATTCACTCATTCTTTCAACAAACAACTGCTATTTAGTTAGAAGAACAGGCCAAGCAATTGCTGATGGACTGTGTCAATGTGGATGACTCTGAACACTGTCACTGTGTGCTGTGAATGTATCTTAGAATACTGTTGGAGCCGATGTGGGCGTGAATACAGGGACACAATGTTCATTGACATACAGGGACATTCTGTTCCTCCTTGCTCTTGAGATAAAGTTCAGTCTCCTTCACCCCCTTCTCTCCTTGGCTCCTTTCTGCACCTAGCATTCCTGCAAGAAGCATTGTATCAGACACCCAGAGGGACCATTTCAGGACCCTCTGACTTACAATTCATCGTCATAGCAAGTAACATTCTCCCTACGCAACATCTATAAATCATATTCGTAATTAATTATACACACAAGTATCTGTTTAGTGTCTATTTCCATAGACAGTCTATGAGATGGAAGAAACATGCCTACATGTTCACAGCTGTACCTTTAGGACCAAGCATAGTACTCAAGATAAAGTAAGTCTTCAATAAACCTTAACAGATAACACTGATGGTGGTGGTTAAGAATCAGAACCATCTACTGCTCTCTGCATTATTGTGACATTATTATTTTACTGTCTTCATCATATAACCTTACTGTTCTAGGAAACTCTTTCCCAGGAAGCAAAACCTCCAAATGACTTTATGGCATATTGCAGGAACTTTTGAAAGACCCATCAGCTTGTCAACAGCAAGTATCAAACATCCTCTTCCACCCAAGGTCCTCAGAACTCATTATCCCAAGGTCCTTGCCTTATTTTGTCCACCAATCCTAAGCTATTACATCACAATCTTTACCCTCTCCTAATCAAGTCCCTGTATGAAAAGATCCACCTTTAACACACTTCTAAATCTCAAAAAGTATTGTGATTTTGCCCATCCCCAATGAAGACTCTGCTGAAACAGCTTATGTGCGTGCTAGGTTGCTTCAGTCCTGTCTGACTCATTGTGACCCCATGGACTGTGGCCCACAGGCTCCTCTGTCCTTGGGATTCTCCAGGCAAGAATATTGGAGTGCCCTCCTCCAGGAGATTGTCCCAACCCAGAGATCGAACCCAGGTCTTATATGTTGCCTACATTGGAAGGCAGGTTCTTTACAGCAAGCACCACCTGTGAAGCTCTGTCTTAATACAGTAACTAGTAAACCCATCTTCGTCTTATCCAGAGGTTGTTCTGCTGATGTCTGGGAGGAGTCAGCCTTTGACGTGATCAACATCACCAATCTCAAGACAAGCCTCAGTTATGGGGTTATTTCAGTTCTCTGCTCAAGTGCCATGTCATCAAAGAGGCGCCAATACAATCTAGATATACAGTCTAAAATCATGCCTTCTGGACACATCCATCCTCACATCCTGATTTACCCACTTGCTTATTTCTTATATTCTGATTCCTCGCCTGGAGGGTAAGATCCAGGAGGACAAGGATGCAGTTTTGTTTCCCAATGTGTCCTCATTCTGTTGATTGAAACAAAAAGAAAAAATCCACAATGTGAGAGCTAAGAGTTAGGTGTTGCATGCATGCGTTTTCAGTCCCTTTGTTCGTGTCTGACTCTTCTGAGACTCTGAGGACTGTAGCCCACCAGGTTCCTCTGTCCATGGGATTCTCCATGCTACAATACTAGAGTGGGTGGCCGTGTCCTCCTCCAGGGGATCTTCCTGACCCAGGGATTGAACCCACGTCACTTATTTCTCATGAACTGGCAGGAGAGTTCTTTATCACTTGTACCACCTGGGAAGACTGAGTTAGGTGTTATTTGGGGGCAAATGAGGACTGGAGCCCCGGAAATGGCATTTCTGATAGCCATGAGAAACTGCTCTGAAGACGTGTGTGTGAGGGGGGTCAGTATTTATGTGATTTTGATGAAGGGGAACACATGTAATCAAGCACTTAATTTTCCAAAAGGTATCTGCTAGTCTACTGAAGCTTTTGCTAGTCATGAGGAGCCATCATCACCATGAAGGGTTTTAGTGTTTTTCTAGACTGGAGGAGATATAAGAATCGGGCTCATAAAATCTTCTCCTGAAAATATCTGACTATCTGAAGACCTGTTCTGGCAGTCTTCCCAGAGCACAGGGCACCTTGTTCTTGCTCTCCACCATGAACTCCTTTCAGGGGGTGTGGAAGGGCAGCAGCTGCAGTAGCTCATAATTTGATCCTTGCAGAGATTGAGGGCAAATGCCAGTGGCAATGCCAATCTGAAGGTGACAGCTCCTAGGATCGTGTCAGCCACATCGTTGGGACTCAGTGTAAAGAGTATGACAGAAGCTGCTGGTCTGGGCCTGAGGCAGGAGATAGATGGGCCCCAGGGAGAGTGGGTGGAGTTCATTCCTTGTGAACTGAAATTCCATAACAGTAAGAAGAAGGAGATGCTAAGCCCTGTTCAGATAAGACATAAGAGACCACATGTTTCTCATTCTGAAAGTCAAGACGATCTTCATGACTAGAAAGCTCCTTGAAAGTCAAAAGGTGAGTGATGCCACAGCGGTAGCCTCTTCAGTGGAAAATCCATCTGGCTGAAAGACGCATGCATACATGGGAGGACCCTGAGATGCACCAAATATGGACTCAGAACCAGGCAAAGCAAGATGACCGGCCAAAGGAACCTGGAAGAAATGCCCACAAAAGTGATTCCAACTACCACAAGGGCGTGACTCTGGGCCCACCCCTGTGTCTATCTCCAGGTACTGTAGTCTTCTTCCTCCTAATTAACAGTTCACTTTTTTTCACTACTTTCCTTCTTTGTGGAGATTCTTTTCTGCAAAGCTGAAGGGCCAAGGCCCTTGTCACTGACCACTGGTCTAGTGACTAGGAATTCAGGACTCAATCATGGCCCGACCTCAATCTCCGGCCCAGAACTGAAGCCCGGCTTCAAGCCGCTGCAGATCAAGGCCACATGAGATCAGGTCTACTCAAGACTGAAAGGCAAACAGGGGAATATGTCACATTGTGTCTTCATCTCTCCATCACATTTTATCACTACAACACCTTCAGTGCTGGCATATGTTGTTCCCATTTCACAGATATAAACTCGAGGCCTGGAAAAATTGCTTAAGACAGGGGCATGCCTGCCCTAGAGCAGGTCCTCCAGTGACAGCTCCCATGTTCTGGGGCACCAGTCCTTGGTACTGTGTATGAGGAACGGAGATCAAGAATGACTGATCACTTCCTTCCACAGAAAACTGGGATGCCCAGGAGAGGCTCCTTCTGCTAGGATAAAATGTGAATTGTGCCCGGCTCACATTTGTAACAGCAAAAGACTCTCATAAAACCTCCAGCAATTTTCATGAGAAGAAGCATGTTTAATTCTTAGGGGGTTGTGAGTCTCAAGAATAAAGACAAAGTCCAAGTTTGGAGTAATCCTCAGCCCAAAGGGAATCTGATGCATAGAAACGGAGAATTAATCCCCTGAAATGGCTGAGAAAGGAAAGATGAGTCTTGCTTTTAAAATGGATCATTACAAGTTTGATGCGCCTTTAAAAAAAAAAAAAAGCTAACACTTCAAAAAAAAAATTTTTTTTTAATGCACTGTAGTCTATGGCAGCATGGAAACAAGAGTGCCTTTCTTTGGCAAAGATAACCCAGAAAGGATGAAAGAAGGGAGAAAAGAAAGGATGAGAGACATGTTTCATTTCAGGAGAGATAACGGGAAACTGAATTATCCAGATAATTATCTCAGTCTACACTCCACTTCTTCAACATGGAAAGAACTTCACTGAGACCATCTTGCTTTAACAACTGCTGTGCATAATTTAGGGGGAAAAAAATCTACTAATGACCCTCCATTCAAAAGGTTTTAGAAGGAGCAGTGGGTGGCATATTTAAATGATAATGAAATACCACCAGGCTAGGGGAAGACACAGATTACCTAACAGGCAGAGTTCTCTCCATTAATAATGACTTTTAGAGTAAGAATGTCAGGAAATGAGAATAAGAATGAAAAGCCTTCTTTCCCTCCTGAATTTCTGATGAGAGGATCTTTCCTGGGGCTGGGAGTGGGGGGGGGTGTGGGGGTGGCTGAATAGGAGAGGGGTATTAGACCTTGAGACAGACCGAGACTTATTTTCATATCTTTCCACTGGAAAATGTCCCTTCTCCTCCTTGATGGGGTTTTAAAGTAAAATCCTTATCACACAGAGAAACTACATCACTATGAGAAGCAGTTTTGCATTGAAACCCACCATGGTTGTCGTCTATAGAGAAGAGAAAAACTTCAGGAAAATTCTAAAGCTACAGAAGTTTGCAGATGTTCTGTATTCAAAGCACTGGATTTCATCAGATTTCTCATTAGAAACAAGTGTCCCCATCAATTCAGGATAAAGCGTTCCTCTCACACCTGATGAATACAAAATGTCAAGGTGATTAGCATAGACCGGTCCAGGAGAAACACCAAACAGAAATGGCTCTGATAAGGTTCCTGTCGCTAAATTTGAAGAAATGCACGGGAGAGATTTATCAAATATCGAAACACGCCTCTCAAAATCATTTGGGGGAATAAACATTTCATCTGGAGGAAACAGACAGGGATGTGAATTCTGAAACCAAGACTTGTACAGACTAACCTGGAACGGGTGTCTATTTGATGCTCTCAGCAAAGACAAGCTGAAATCATTATCTCTTCCACAACAAGGTCTCAAAGTGACCCCTTATAAAGGAAATAGTCTTCTTCATGAATACACACACGGAAAAGCATGGGATTCTTCATTCTCTCCTGTCTTTAGTCTGTCTCCAATTTATGGCATCGCCACCTGCGGGTTACAGCTCTGGTTTATTTATATCTGTCCATCTCCCTGGTGAAAGCCCTAGTCCGGATCATCCAGCCCATCATCTCTCACCAGCAGCCTGGCAAGAGCTTCCCTGCAGGTGTCCCCACACTGCAGACCTGCTCCACAGCCTCACCGCCCCCACACACAGCAGGGTGATCCTCTAAAATGCAAACAGACCACCGTCACTCCATCCCCAGAAAAGCTTTGATCATTTCTGAATCCCAATCCTCTTCAAACCCAGCACAAAATCCTTAATGTGCCCCAAAGTCAGCAGAATCATGCTTCCCAGCCAACCCTACCACCACCACCACCACCACCAAAGGCTTCCATATCCTAACTCCCAGAACCTGTGAATATTTTTATGTTTCTCATGGCAAACGGGATTAAGGCAGCACACAGAATTAAGGTCGCTAATCAGTTGACTTTAAGATGCACAGCTTATTCTGGATTTTCTAGGTGGGTTCCCTGCAATCACAGGAAACTGTAAAAGGAGAAGAGAGATACAGCGGGAGTCAGTGTCAGGGTGACTTGATGTGAAAAAGACTCAGCCCTCCATTGCTGGCTCTAAAGGTGGAAGAGGGCCAGGAGCAAAGGGGTGCAGGCGGTCTGCAGCAGCTGGGAGAAGGCAACACAACAGACCCTACCTCCAGAGCCTCTGGGAGAAACACAGCCCTGCTAAGACCTTGATTTCAGCCCAGACTTCTGACCTCCAGGGTTTCCCTGGTGGCTGAGATGGTAAAGAACCCACCTGCAAATGCAGGAGACCTGGGTTCAACCCCTGGGTCAGGAAGATCCACTGGAGGAGGGCATGGCAACCCACTCCAATATTCTTACCTGGAGAATCCCATGGACAGAGGAGCCTGGTAGGTTACAGTCCATAGGGTCACACAGAGTCAGACACAACTGAGTGACTATTCTTCTGACCTCCAGAAGGGTAAGATAATAAGCTGGTGCTGTTTTAAGGTTGGTGATAATTTGTTATATCAGCAGAAGTGAGGCAGGAGGTAGATGCCCCCACCGCCCCCCCCCCCAGGGGGAGAAATTGTAGTTGTTTATAGTAGACAGAAACTGCAGGATATTAACAGCAGGACAATCAAGAGTAAGTAGGCTGGGCCCTGCCAAGATTAAAGGTGAAAAACCACATATGTGTCATTCTCAAAGTCAAGGGATGTTCCCAACTAGAAAGCTCCATGGAGGTGAAAAGGGGAGTGACGTCAAATCTTCCTGAAGGCCTCTTTGCTAGAATCCATCTTGGCTGAGAGATGCATGTGTACACGTGGGAGGGTCCTGAGATGGACCAAATACAGACTCAGAACCAGGCAAAGCAAAAAGACTGGCCGAAGGAAACCTGGAAGAAATGCCCAATATAAGTGATTCAGACTGCCGCGAGGGTGTGACTCTGAGTTTGTCCACATGTCTACTAAACTCTTTTCCTCCTAATAAACGTTTTACTTGTTTCACTACTTCCTGTCTCTGTGGGAATTCTTCTCTGCAAAGCCAAGGGCCAGGGCCTTGTCCCTGACCACTGGTCTAGTGGGCAGGATGCAGCATTCTCACTGCTTCAGCCAGATCTCAACCTCTGGCCGGGAAGAAGCCAAGTCCAGCATCAACCCACACCACCTGCGCTTAGTAGGAAGTTAATACATGCCCTCTAAGTACCAAACGAGGCTGGACATTGCCCAGTTCTGCAGCTGCATTTTGCACCACTTTCTGTTCACCCCTCACCCCTCTTCTTGTGGGTTTTCTCAGGCTCCTGGACCACAGTCCCCCAAAGACGCTGGACTGTTCCCTCGAATGGTCTTCTCTCCCAGCCTGGTCCTGCTCAGACCTCAGTGATGGGTGAGTGATCTCTGACTTTCCCACAACACCCAACCTTCCTGAGTCCTCTTGTGGATTCAATGCCCATTTCATGATCCCATAGCACCTATAACACCCATCATACTTGTTAGCACTTCTTCAAGTCCAGAGCTTTGGACTCATCCTAGCTATTACAGTATTTGCCTGGTTTTAGTGCAGAAGTCCCACCTCTCAGGAAATCCTTTGATTCAGGGAAATCTGGGGTGTCTGATCACCTTATCAAGTCTGCCTTCCTCAGCAGCACAGGGTGTGGCATACAGTAGGCACTCGATAAAACATAAATGAATCAACAGACTTAACTTTTCATCACCTTTTACTGCATGTGCACATGTTTCTAGTATATTCCTTCCACTCTTATACTTCTCTTTAATCATCTACATCTATTCCAGTGACTACATTCTGTGCATTACCCAATTCTGTGATTAAGCCAGTCCCATGAAGGCTATGACTCCACACACCATGCTTCCCAGCGGATTTCCGTCATTTTCCTGTGTGATGAGATAGGTTCTTCACTTAGTCATTCAGTGAAGCAAATCTTTATCATATACCTACGTCAAAAGCAAATGTTAAATGCTTTTGGATAAATTTCTGTAGTGTTTGAAATGTTCTGCACTCTCAAAAAGAAACATAAATTATGATAATAGTATCAACTTAGAAAAGTTGGTTCTTTGGAGAAGAATGAACTTTTTTGGGTCTCCTGGGTGCTATTCTGTATCTTAAAAGAGGAATAAGTTCAGAATTATGTGGCCAGGTATTCTCTATTGGGGATTTCTAACCTTTGAAGCACTCTTTCTCTTAAAAAAAAAAACAAGAACTTAAGTTTCACCCAGAGACCAAGTTTTACAAAAATATTTTTTGGTCCTAATGTTCAAATTATATGAAAATTAGCCTTGGCTTTATCTATATAGGGCTGTGGTTTTAAAATGTTAATAAAAATCATGTTGTGTGCCTATTCAAAATTCAGATTCTTATCCAGGAACACCTCTAGAGTTTTTGCTTTAAAATCTGCAAAGTGGTATTCTAGTAAGTAGTTTCAAGGATTACCATAGACAGCACCTTAATAAACCTTAATGTGTGGAAAGTTGCTAAAGTAGTAATATGCTATAAATGATAGGTAATATTGATACAATCCCTTTAAAAGCTTATAATTATGGAGCAAATATGCATGTATATGTTTATGGCTTGGAGGATGAAGGCATTCAAGGATGGTGGGGGATGGGACTTCCCTGGTGGTCCAGTGATTAAGACTTCACCTTCCAGTGCAGGGAACGCAGGTTCGATTCCTAATCAGGGAGCTGAGATCACATATGCCTTGTGGCCAAACAATCAAAAACATAAAACAGAAGCAACATTGTAATAAATTCAATAAAGACTTTTTAAATGGTCCACATTTAAAAAAATCTTAAAAACAGGAAGGGATAGAGATAATAAAACACTCATAAAATATTATATGTAATGGCAAAGGACAAAATCTTGTTACTGTCACTTTGCCAGATTGCTATTGTTCAGTTGCTAAGTCCTGTCGGATTCTTTGCAATCCCATGGTCTGCAGCACGCCAGCCTCCCCTGTCCTTCACTGTCTTCTGGAGCTTGCTCAAACTCATGTCCATTGAGTCAGTGATGCCATCCAGCCATCTCATCCTCTATCGCCCCCTTCTCCTCCTGCCCTCAATCTTTCCCAGCATCAGGGTCTTTTCCAATGAGTCAAATCTTCGCATCAGGTGGCCAAGGTATTGGACCTTCAGCTTCAGCATCAGTCCTTCTAATGAATATTCAGGATTGATTTCCTGTAGGACTGGTTTGATCTCCTTAATCTCCAAGGGACTCTCAAGAGCCTTCTCCAGAATACAGACTTCTTGGATGAAAGTGTCTAGTGTTGCCCATAACTCATACAGCATAAAAACAAAGTATGAGAATTAAAATCGTCCTTTCCTGACCCATTTAGTGAGTTGGCATGAATTAGGATTGAGATAAGAGCCCACTGCCTTCCTGATAAGCACTGATTGGTTCCCAGAGGATGCTGGCCCACCAGGAAGACAAACAGATGCCTTTGTAGGGATATTCGAAAGGAAAGACTTCCTCTTAGTGCAGGACCCTTTTGCTATGCTGGTCTCTGCTAGTGCTCCTTTAAAATACCTTTCACAGAGATGGTCTTGTAAAGATGCATGATGCCAAGTGATTGTTCAGTCCTTTCTAAGACATGTGTTTATCAGCGACAAAGTAGAGACAGCAAGTGGTACTGGGTGTCTTACAACATGTGTAAGACATGTGTCCTTTTAGACTGTACGCCTGCCTCTGCACAGGGGAGAGTGCTCCACACTCTGCTCCACACTGTGTAGAAAGTAACCTCTGCCACTACTCAAGCACCTGCAGCAGGCCCTGCGCACAGTGAGCACACCACTGGCTCCAGCCCCCACTGCTGTCTGCCCTGACCCCTAGCCACTGAAGGCCCATATCCCCCGCAGCTATTTCAGACTCCCTGAGTGCTTACCTGCTCCCCACTCTGCTAAGAGACTGGCTTCTGAATCACTGGTTCTCAGCCATCCGTACCCTGTAACTTCCGTATGATCTTGACTCTCTCGGCCCACAACGTAGTTTCTTATCCTCATTCTATCATTCATTCATATTTTAGGTTTGCTTCAGGTTGGGTCGCCCTGGTACGACCTTGGCTTTTCACAAAAAAAGGGCAGTGATTCATGTCTCTCACCCCAGATTCCCTTTTCAGAAACTATCCCTGTCGGGAAAGCAGGACATGGACAAGACTTGGCATCACCATCTTTGACTCTAACTGCACCACTAAGAAGACAATTAGACATTGTTGGGGCTTACTTTTTTGCTATTTTGGGGAGGGAAATAAGGGGGACCAATGTGGCTCAGGGAATACTTCTTGGGAAAATCCTAAGTTCATTATATATATATATATATATAAACATAGAGCATTTCTAGAATAGCCTCATGGAAAGAAACTGTTGAGTAATAAAAACTACTCTAAACCTTTAAGTTTCCCCCCAAAATAGGCCAGATTGAAAAATGCTTTTCTCAGTGCAATTTTACATTCCTCTAAGATAGGGATTGTGTTAGAAGCAGCCCTTAATCACAAAAGAAAATAGGAAGAGTAATTTGCACGTAGTAGACTTTCAATAAGTGATATTTACTGAATCTGATGTTTATCAGATATGATGTAACTCTAGCTAGGATCCAAGCAGCCCTGGGCTAAGGGACGTCCCATGTCTTTCCTGCCCTTCTCCTGCAGCTACGCATCTGGTCTTGCTTGGATCGCTACCTTCCATCGGCATGGTGCGTTCTGCTGTGACAACCGCTGTGACATCCGCTGCATTATATGATTCTCACACCAGCCCTTTAGGGAACCTTAAGGCTTTCCTAGATTAGAAGACTGAGGCCGAGGGAAGTTTAGAATCGGCAAAGAGCTCACAGATAGTGTGTGCCAAGGCTGGAGCTGAAGGACCAGTTTTAGACTCAAAATCCAGCCCATATTCAGATAATAAATCCAGGTCTCCCTACAGAACTTCACAATGTACTGTGTCTTAGGAGCTCCAAAGCAAAATTCCAGCTCTGACATTTACCACCTATGGGTTTTGACTTCTCTGACCCAGTGTCCTTATCAGCAAGAGGGACTAAAGATCAGTAACGGTTACTAATCCTTCTGATTTGTTGATCCATCTTCTGAATGAAAAAGTCCAAGCTCAGAGAGGACCAGAAGCTGCTAACCAATTGATTCTGGTTTCCAAGATGGCGGCTTGAGTCTACAGCCCATCAGCTCTGCTCCCCTGGCTCCCTGCTTCCCTCACCTGCCACTGATGCTTATTATACCCCTAGAAAACCAGGTGATGCACGTGATAATAGATGCTCAAATATCACATGACCTTCCCAGACTCCCTTACTCTCCCTCCCTGCCCCCCACCCCAGCAATCATAACTTCATTTTCCTGGGCAGGTTATGTACACGCTGCTATATTCAAAATGGATAACCAACAAGGACCTATTGTTTAACATTTGCAACTCTCCTCAATGTTACGTGGCAGCCTAGATGGGAGGGGGTTTAGGGGAGAATGGATACATATATATTTACTGAGTCCCTCCGATGTTCACTTGAAACTACCACAGCATTGTTAATTGGCTAGGTGTTTGTTCAACACTCAGTAGTGTCAACTCTTTGCGACCCCATGGCTGTAGCCCACCAGGCTCCTCTGTCCATGGGATTCTCCAGTAAGAATACTGGAGTGGGTTGCCATTCCCTTCTCCAAGGGTCCTTCCTGACCCAGGGATCTAAGCCAGGTCTCTTGTATTGCAGGGGGATTCTTTACCGTCTGAATCACCAGGGAAGCCCGTTAATTAGCTATACTCCAACACAAAAGAAAAAGTTTGATTAAAAAAAAAAGTATCATAAGGCAGGTTACACGGTTTTATGATATATTTTTCATTTTTATCTGTTTTTAAATTTTCAAATTCACTACATTTTTATTATGATTAAGAGGGGGTGGTTAAGCAAACGTCAGCCTCCCTAGACACATTTACCAACAGCACATCTCAACAGCTTCCTCCCCTCGCTGGCTCTGTTCTCTGATCAAGCATCTGCTTAGAGAGATTCAGGAAGGACAGAGCAGCACACAGTGCCAAGACCTTCCACCTGGGACCCATCCACATTCAGAAATGAGAACAGCAGCTTCAAAGCCGCCGTATTCCATTCTAAATCGCCTTTCCCCAAGATGAATGGAATCAAGTCTGCCCTGTGTGTTGAACGATATAATCTGCAGCAGAAGCCAATAGCATAAATTGATTAAACCCCATCAAACAGTATTCCCTAAACAACTCTTCCTACAATTAAACCATTGTGTTGAAAAGGAATTGGGTTAGAAATACTAATAGGTATCCCCAAGTAAACCGTAGCATCCTCATGGGGCTCTAAGATGCCATCGCTCCCCTCTGCTTGACAGTTGTAATGAAATGAAATCATCTTAATATTTAGGCACCAAGTCAAGTGGACATGGTCTCCAGAAGCAAACAGCACCCCCTGTCTCTGACCACAAAGGAAGATGCCCTGTCTCAGGTAGGATGGTAATACTTGGCTGGAGTACTACCATCCCCCCCCCACCCCCGGTACACCTGGAAGACATTGCTAATCCATCACAGCACTTGCCCGCTGAGCTCAGATGCCTTCTCCTCAACAAAACTACAGGAAGCCTCTCTTCATCAGACCTGGCAAGCAAGAAGAAATCTATGTGCCCGCCCTCTGTCTAAAGTTTGATTTCACTAAGCCTAGATACGAATCTCCCTACAAGTTAATCCAGATACTCAGATTCGAGAGCACCAAAATCCATGAGATGTTGAGCCTTACTTCTCAGTAGAGAACGACCACTCTGGCACATTCAGTTGACTGTTAATAAAACAACTTGTCTCGAGTGGCTGATGAGTTCTCCTTGTCCTGCTCAGCCCCGCGAGCCAGATTTTCTCAATAACCCTAAAGTAATACTTGCATTTCCTCTCCAAGTTCTTATTTCCTTCTTTAATCAAGGCAAATCTATTCAACTGTTAAAATCCATCTCTAGAAAAATCCTTCTGAGTCCAACCATTCCATTTCCAACCCCATCACTGTAAAAATAAAAGTAATTTTAATTCACTTAAATTGTTCTTTAACCCTCAGGGTATAAAGTAGTTATGTCCTTCTGATGGTTAATGAAAGGTGGTTTTCTTTTCTTTCACCAATAAATGAGGAGATAGAGAATCATCTAGTGATATGATAAATCACTTTTCTATTAATTGGTAAATAATGAAACTGTCAGGTGATATGCAGGTTCTTCTTAAGAAAAATGCTCTGTGATTCTAAGCATTTATTTATAAAATGTGTTTTAGAAACCAAGTTATAATGCCTATGAGATATGTTTAAATATACATCACCAATCTTAAACTTAATGAAAACTATTTAAAAAATTCAACTGAATAAACATTAAAGATCTTATTGGCTTTATCCAACAATTCATGAATTGGACAGCATTCAATCAAGCAGACAGAAAGGAGCTCTGAAAAGCTGTGCAAAATGAAAGATTTTTATAGGCAGGAGGGAGCTGGAACAAGGCAGCTATATTTGGCAAAAAGGGGATTGTTTATTGCAAGGTTACTTTTTCCTTTAGGGGATAGCAGTCTATTGGGCAGATAACCAATGTTGATCAGGCAATTTCTGACTGACTTGTTTTAAGATTTTATTTCAGAAAAACCTGAAGCTTAGCATAAGTGACTCCTGTTGTCTTATTTTCAACACAGCATGTAAGAAGATATCTATATTTTTTTAAATAAAAACTTTCAGAGTATTCAATTGTGTAGAAATTACGAGTGCATCCTACAGAGAGAATTCTGAAAACAAGAATGAAAAGCTAGCAAAGAGTTGGACAAATGATAGAAATGATTGTAAGGTAAAAGAGAAGTTAGGATGATAAGGAGAAATTTTTTAAAAGGAACTGAATTCACAAAAACACCAGAAATGGAGAAATCTTGTGTATCAGATTCAAAAAACAAACAAACAAAAAACCAAACCTTCAACATGCAAGATGTATGGGAAAGATGTATTAGGATCCTGAGAATGTCAGTATATAACACGGATGTCAGAAATGGAATACAAGGAAGACTTCAGTATGATTTCAGCTACTAAGATCTACTATTAATAGAAAGGTGCATGCTTTGAAAAACGGCAGCTAATATAAAACTTTCATAAGCCCCATACCTTTTATGTAATAGAGAGAAGTGTGCACCATCAGGAGAATCTTTGTTGCTGTTGTGGAGTCGCCAAGTCATGTTCAAGTCTTTGTGACCCCATGGACTATAGCACGCCAGGCTTCCCTGTCTTTCTCTATTTCCCAGAGTTTCTCAAATCCATGTCCACTGAGTAGGTGATGCCATTCAGCCATGTCGTCCTCTGTCATTGCTTTCCCCTCCTGCCCTCAATCTTTCCCAGCATCAGAGTCATCCAGTGGGTCAACTCTTCACCAAGAGATGGCCAAACTATTGGAGCTTTAGCATCAGCTTCATCTTTAGTTTCATCAGTCCTTCCAATGAATATTCAGGGTTGATTTCCTTTAGGATGGACTGGTTTGATCTCCTTGTAGTCCAAGTGGCTCTCAAGAGTCTTCTCCAATACCAAAATTCAAAAGCACCCAGACTTCAGCACTCAGCCTTCTTTATGGTCCAACTCTCACATCCATACGTGGAAAAACCACAGCTTCGACTATACAGAACTTTGTCGGCAAAGTGATGTCTCTGCTTTTTAAAACACTATCTAGGTTTGTCATAGCTTTCCTTCCAAAGAGCAAGCGTCTTTGAATATCCTGGCTGCAGTCACCATCCACAGTGATTTTGGAGCCCAAGAAAAGAAAAGCCATCACTACTTCCAGTTGTTTTTTTTTTTTGTTTCCCCCTTCTATTTGCTATGACGTGATGGGACTGGATGCCTTATCTTTATGGTTTTTTCAACACCTATTTACTTTTCTAGTCCATGTCAAGGTTTATGCTGACTTACTCTACTTTATACATGTAGATATTTTAAATAATTTGCTAAAATAGTAGACTTTTAAAAAGTCTAGTGAAGGGCATTTTCACTTGCCTATGTGGCACAATACCACCAGTGCAGCCCTGAAGAACCCTAACCAACCTCTGTGTGTGTGTGTGTGTGTGTGTGCAGTCTGTGTGTGTCTCTGTGTATGCAATGGCATTCCATGCTGTCATATGAACAGTTCATAAAGGAGAGATTTGATGTTCAGAGAGGTTACATAAATTAATCATAGTCACAGAGTCGTATAGTAAAAGCTCTAACAGTGCTACCTATTAATACAGCTTATAATTGCTACTCAACCTTTCTAATATATGCTTGAAGCATCCTCCTGTTTTGAAATCTTGACTTCCCACAGAGAATATAAAGACTTATTTATGTCCTGCTATTATTTTCCCCTTTGTTTGGCTAAAATGCCTCACACAGTGACAGGAACATAATAAGCACTCAGTAAATTCACATTGATTGAATTTAGCTCTTCCCGCCTCATACGCTGCCATAAAAGTCTCTTAATGTTGCTTTCATTCTCATAGCTATGGATTCAATTATTCTTCCTCAAATCTGAAAGGAAGCCGGCCACCCCTCCTCCTAGGCATCCACATATTAGTGGTGTCTTCAGTCTTCTTCCATTTACATCTGGCTAAACCAATTACCTCCCCACCGCCTCACATCCCATTGGTGGTCCACAAACTGCTGAGATGGCTGAGCTCCTGCAGGCGTACCTGGTATCTTTTCAGCAGCCCGCTGTAACACAGGTGACAGAATGATTAAGAATGTCAGCCCTCAGTGCATGAGGAACTTATGTAAAAGCAAACGGTGTCATCCGAGGTAGACAGCAGCAAAGGGAACGAGAGAGCCCACAGGGCTGCCTCCAAGCAAACTTTAATAGGTAAGAAAGAACTGTCACAAAACAAAACAAAAACAGCCTTGTGACTTCTATAGGGCTTAGAATACAGCGGCACTGCTCACTGATGCACTGAAAAAATGAGCAAGTGGATTTTATGCAACGTGGAACAGATGATGATGATGGTTGGGTGATGGCTGGATGAAGGAAGAATGGATGGATGGTATGGTGGATGGATAGATAGAGGGAGGGGTAGGTGGGTGGATGAAGGAAGGATGGATGGATGGAAGGATGGATGGTATTGTGGATGAATGGATGGATGGAGGGAGGCAGGTTGAGTGGATGGGTGGGTGGTAAATGGGAGGATAGGTAGATGGATGGAGGGGGGTTAAGTGGGCAGGCAGGTGGGTGGTGGACGGGTAGACAGATAGATGAATTGAGACAGGGTTGGGTGGATGAGTGGGTGGATGGATGGATGGATGGATAGATGGATTGAGACAGGGTTGGGGGGATGAGTGGGTGGATGGATGGATGGATGGATGGATGAACGGTAGGTAGATGAAGGAAGGATGGATGGATAGGATGGGTGGTATGGTAGTTGGGTAGATGGATGGATGGAGGGAGACAGGGAGGTTGGGTGGATGTGTGGGTGGGTGGATGAATGGATGGATAGACGCACCCATACCTACATAGATAGGCAAATAGGTAGAGAAGCAGGTAGCGAGGATCCTTGACCTTTTTCTCACCCCATAGCCACAACCCCACAACAAACCAATGTCAGCCCTCTCTCTGACTATTTTAACATACCTCGTATCTGCTATCCTTGCTTCCACTTTGCCTCCATCCAAGACAACTTCAATACAGTAGCCAGAGTAATATTTTTTAAAACACAAGTATGATCATGTTCCTTCCTTTCCAGATCTTTTAATGGCTGATCCTGGCACTTAGAATAAAACCTGAAATCTGTACTTTGGTGGATCTCTCTCCCTGTCCACTCATCCAATACCATCAAATGCCCCCAGTATAGCACTCCCTTCCCACATCTTTTAATTCTTCAAAAGTCCTAACTGTCTTGCCCTACCTACCCAGAGACTTTTTCCTAGAATGTTTCAACTTGAATATCAATTCCTTGATCTCAAATTAAGTTACCATACTCTGCGCCTGTGTGTGTGCTTAGCTGCTCAGACCTGCCCAACTCTTCGCGACCCCAGGGACTGAAACCCACCAGGCTCCTCTGTCCATGGAATTTTCCAGGGAGGAATATTAGAGTGGGTTGCCATTTCCTACTCGAAGGAATCATCCCTGATGAGGGATCAAACCTTTGTCTCCTGCATCTCCTGAACTGGCAGGAGGATTCTTCACCACTGAGTCACCTGGGAAGCCTACCACATTCTGTCCAGGTTATAACATGCTGTGCATTTATCTCACAGAATATATGTTTATTTGTATGACTGTTTGTCTAAGATTTGCTTCTTCTGGAGAACTATAATCCCCACAGATTTGGGAACTTGCCTGTCTTGTTTATCACTCTGTCCCCAGCAGCTAGAACCATGCCTGGCATAGAAGAGGATTCAATGTGTATTCGTCCAGTGCATGAAAGCAGGGCTCTAGTTGCCTGCCAGATACAGTGAGAGGGCAATTCCTATTGGGAAGAGACAAGGACGAGGATCACAGGGACGGTGGGGAACCAATTCTGACGCCTCACCTTTGACCACATCCCTGATCAAAGCTCTCACAGGGAGGATGGAGGGCTTGACACATACCGTACCATCTGCAGCTCTGAGCTCAGTTCTGTGAGGACTGCTGAAGAAGGATGTACAAGCCTTCTCAGGAGCTCTGTGCCGGGGTAGCACTGCCTGGCTGTTCAAAGTCATGTTTGCCGAGTCAGCCTTAAGAAAGGAGCTTTAACTGGACCTGAGACAGCAGCCACCATGTGGAAGCAGGACCCTGTGCTCTGAATAACAAGGTCTTTTTTACTTTAGACTGAGATAGACATAATCTTTCTTCACTTCCCCAGTCTCATAATTCTGTATTAAAATAACTGTGAACACATCTATGAATATTCATAGTGTTAAACTATATATGTGTACACGCGTGTTGAGTCTTGTTTGACTCTTTTGCGAACCCATGGACGGTAGCCCACCAGGCTCCTCTGTCCATGGGATTATCCAGGCAAGAATACTGGTTTGGGTTGCCATTTCCTTTTCCAGGGGATCTTCCCATCCCAGGGACTGAACCCATGTCTACCCCTATCTACCCATTCTCCAACACTGCAGGCTGACTCTTTATCCACATGTATATTATACACATGTGGTGGTGGTTTAGTCAATAAGTCATGTCTGACTCTTGCGACCCCATGGACTGTCGTCTGGCCGGGTCCTCTGTCCATTGGATTTCCCAGGCAAGAATATGATTGCATACAAGCCATTTCACTGGAAAAGACCCTGATGCTAGAAAAGATTGAGGGCAGGAGGTGACAGAGGATGAGATGATTGGATGGCATCACTGACTCAATGGACATGGGTTTGAGCAAGCTCCAGGAGATAGTGAAGGACAAGGAAGCCTGGCCTGCTGCAGCCCATGGGGTGGAAAAGAGTCGACCCAACCGAGAGAGTGAACAAAAACAACAAGTACTACACATAAAATCTCAAAGGGACAATTCAGTTCCTTGCCGGTCAGTCCCTCACCTTTGTTGTTTTGTTTTTTTTAATTGTTGTTGTTCTCAGCACTGAACTTCAGTTGCAACCCAGTGAAAACATTGATGGGAGAATCAAGCCACTTTCAGTCTACAGTAAATCCCCTCCATTCGAACGCGTTCCATTCCAAGAGCATGTTCATGAGTCAAATGTCCTTGTAGGTCCACAAAGTTAGCCTAGTTACTCAACTAACACAATCAGCTATATAGTACTGTACTGTGATAGGTTTATAACACTTTTCACACAAATAGCACATCAACAAAGGCAAGAAATAAAGAAAACATTTTCAATCTTACAGGATGGTACATTGAAAAGTACAGTAGCATAGTACAGCAGCTGGCATCCAGGGGCTGGCATCAAGTGAACAGGCAAGAAGAGGTACTGACTGGGGCAGGGAGAGAAGGTGGGAGATGGGAGAGCTGACAGGTCGCCAGCAATAGGAGATGGAGGACAAGCTGCTCTTTCGCTCACATCTGCCGTCGATGGCACAGGTTTTGGTTCTTTGCCAGAACCAGATGCATGTTCCTATCTTTGGAAGTTCTCAACCTGAGGGTTTGTATGTAGGGGACTTACTGTACAAGCATGTTGAGCAACAGAAGGACTGAGGGCTGAGGCTCTAGGTGGACCTACTTGCCTCAACTATCAAGAGTCTCCGTTCAATGCAACGTCCCTGGTAACCACAGACCATGCTTCAGTTTCCATGTTCATGGTGTAGCATACATCACGTTTCTCATTCTTTCTTTGCATGGAGAGGAAGAGGAAGAGAAAGGAAAGCTCCACAAAATTTTATCTTTAATCATACCAGTCATCAATGTCACCTACACTATAGAGAATAAAAACAATCTAGATGCTCCAGGAGATGGTGAAAGATAGGCAAGCTTGGGGTGCTGCAGTCCATGAGGTCGCAGAGTCAGACACAACTTAGCGACTGAACAACAGGAATAAGGTACTACTGAGATATTCAGGTGCCACAATCCTCCAACCTCTGTTGCAGCCAAAACTCCTTGCCACGATTTCTTGACTAAAATGCTCAGCCCTGTTGGCACTTTGGACCCAGGGTCCTACACATAGAAAGAACTTAGTATACAGTGGTCAAGAGTGTGGACCCCAGAGTTGAGATGGCCAGAGTCCAGCCCAGCCCCCCCACTTTCTGGCCCTCTGAGTATGAGCAGCCCACGTAACCCATTCAAGGGTCAGTTTCCCCATCTGCAAAACTGTAGGCATTATTAGCAGGACCCATCTCACAGGTCCTCCTGTGGATGAAAGAAGGTACAGCGCTTCGTGTACAAAGCTTAGCCCAAGGCCTGGTGTGGGAGCACATATCCTGCACCCATTGTTACCTTCGGAATGGCTGAGGACAACATCGGTTCTGCTCGGCACGGACGCAGACAGGAGCGCATCACTTCAGGAAACGTCTATAAAAAGCTCACTCTCAGAAACTTTTTTTTTTTTAATTTTGGCTGTACAGTGCAGTAGGCAGGATCTTAGTTCCCTGACCAGGGATTGAACCCTGTGCCCCCTGCATTGGGAGCCTACAGTCTTAACCACTGGACTACCAGGGAAGTCCCTCAAAAACATTTTAAATGTAAGTGTTTTGAAGTGAAAGGTTAGTTTCACTCTTGGGAGTCAGTGAACAGGCAGACAGAGTGAACGATTGGATTATGACAAGGCAAAAGACTTCACGCTGACCTCTAGTCCGGGCCACGTGAGGGCCCTCCCCTCAAATGCGGTTGCATCCCCACCCACTTGCTGGTTCTGTCCTCTGCCTCAGTTCTCCTTCCATCTTCTTGCCCTTCGGAACCACAACAAGGTCTCCCCCAACTGAAACAAAGCAATGTTTTCGTTTTTGTTTCAATTTACTTTTTTTTTCTTCCTATTTCTTTCTTTATTTAGATTTTTGGTCATGCCACGCAGCATGTGGGATCATAGTTCCCTACCCAGGGATAAAACCCGTTACCCCCTGCTTTGGTAGCACAAAGTCTCAACCACTGGTCAACCAGGGAAGTCCCAATAGAACGGTGTTTTTGCTACGCTCTTCTGCTGAGCTGACTGCCGCCAAGGTTCTGCTCTCAGCATCCTATTCTCCACCCCAGTGGCTTTCCCCAGGCAGATGCTCTGTCCTCCCCAAAAGGAATCTGCATTTAATCTTCACAAGAAACCTTTGGCCTGTGACTGCTTTCCTATTATCGTAGAGGACATTGGGGCTGAGAAAAGTTACATAACTTTCCCAAACTTGCAGGACTGATAAATAGAGAGCCAAGATTTGAATCCCCATTTATTTGTCTTAAAGTCTGTGTTTTTCCCTCCAGGACTGCTGCTTCCTTTACCTGAATCTAAATGAACCTAGATGACTAGATGTAACCCACTGTGTCTACGGAGCACACACAGCCAAAAGGCTCACTGCTTCTTTAGCTAGAAGTGTGCAATTTTTATGAATTTCTACCAACAGAATTTTTCAGAGTAGACCATAGTGGATGGCTCATAAACTTAGACTGAGAACACAATGCATACAACTGAGTTCTCATAAATGAATTTATAGATATAACAAGGATGCCTGGGACTGGGACTGGAGAAGACCCTTGAGAGTCCCACGGACAGCAAGGAGATCAAACCAGTCCATCCTAAAGGAAAGCAACCCTGAATATTCATCGGAAGGACTCATGCCGAAGCTGAAACTCTAATACTCTGGCCACCTTATGTGAAGAGCCCACTCGCTGGGAAAGACTCTGATGCTGGGAAAGATTGAGGGCAGGAGAAGGGGGTGACAGAGGATGAGATGGTTGGATGGCATCACCAGTTCAGTGGACATGCATTTGAGCAAACTTTGGGAGATAGTGAAGGACAGGGGAGCCTGGCGTGCTTCAGTCCATGGGGCTGCAAAGAGTCGGACACAACTGAGCAATTGAACAGCACACGTGGGACTGGAGAACATGAGACTCCCAATACACTGAGTCTGTAAACCCTTCTCAAGAAACAGCATGACATTCAACTCAGATCAAAGGGAAAGCTTATTTCCCTTTGACACTAGACACATTCCCTGAGACACTAGTCTCAGAACTGGAGTCTTGTACCAGAATCCAGGGATCCTGAAGCTCCATCTTCCTTAGGGCTTTGCTGTTTTGGGGACCAGTGGGCTAGTCCCTAATCTGGGTTCTCCTTCTCTGTGAGCACCTTGAAGGTAAAGATTTGATCTGACTCACATTTACCACTCCATTGCCTAGCTCCTCTTAAATATAATCCGAATTCTCTTTATTTTTAGGAGACAGTACTTTTTAAAAAAATATTCATTTATTTGGCTGCATTGAGTCTCAGTTGTGACACACAGAATCTCTGATCTTCATTGTCACATGCAGGATCTTTAGTTGCGACATACAAACTCTTAGTTCTGATCTAGTTCCCTGACCAGGGATTGAACTCCTGCACTGGGAGTTTGAAGTCTTAGCCACTAGCCCACCAGGGAACTCCCTGAATCTTCTTCATGGGCTAATAAAACATAGGCAGTTAAGAATAGAAAACTTAAAATACAGTGAGCTGGTTGTAAATTAACCATCCATTTGTATATAAATAAAAATGAGACCTTATCCACCCAAAGTGAAAAAGATGCTCTTATTCTTTGACTGTGTAAATTCCCCTTGGGGGTACATCCCCTGGAAGTTATCCCAGGAAGAAAACTCTATAGATCCTGAGTCATTAACTCTGACAATAATAGTGTTCATGAAAAGAATGGGAACCTCCTAGATATTTCATAATAAGGAAGCAAGGCATCATTCGGTGGATATATCGTGTCACCCTGAAAACAATGATCGTGGGCAGTGAATGAGCAACTGGAAAACAAACACTCAAGCTGAAACTTGAGGGAAGAGATCCGGACACTGGTTCACAGGCCCACACTGGACCACACATCTGGACAAGGGATGACACTGAATCGTGGCAGAGCAATTGGACTGTTTTGTGGCAGCCACGTCTATTAGAAAGACCGGGGCGCTGGTCAATCCTGTTTCCTCATCATCTTCAGAGAGTTATTTGAGCATTGAGTTTCAAATGGGCACAAAGAAGGTCAGGGAGAGCCTGGAATCTGTTTGGAAGCAGAAGGTGGGCCCTTGGAGCAGAGCCCCTGGGTGAGAGAGCCTGGCTTTGCATGCAAGACATGGCGAGTCCCCTTCCCGGAGTCAGAGCCACGCCGGCTGTGGTGAGCGATCACGCTCTCAGCCATCTGCTCCCGGGCTGTGAAGGCAGTGGTGTGTCCTCCCGCCTGGACGCCGGGGAGGACACTGATCACTAGTCAATCTGCTTGAAATTGCCTCCGATGATTAGTGTGTAATGACTCAGGTAGGTCACGGCCAGGGACATTTCTGTTATTAATGCATTAGCAGCTGGAAACGGGCATTGATTCTGCAGAGGGAAGCTTAGAGACTTGGTGGGGAGAGCCCAGCCTTGTTCTGTGAAAATGGTCACTTCTGGGGAGCTGGGGGGCAGTGCCCTGCAAGAGCACTGCAGGTAAAGGGTGAGAGAGGGCCAGAACAAAGACCAGCCAGCTCAAAAGGAAAAAAAAAAAAAATTGGCTTGGACAGAAGGAAGAGAAGAATTTACCTGCAATGGGGATAACTGTTGACCTTGCCCACTTCTGAGATGAATCTAATCATATCCCTGTCTTCCGAGCCCAACATATATGTCTCTCTGTGACTGAATAGTTTAGGATAGTTAGTAGAACTTGAAATGTTTTACTGACTTAACTTTTATCATAAATTCAGGACCCCATGTCCTTCTGTTTGCTGCAATATCCCCAGTACCTGGCAAGAATCCAACACAATAATTTTCTATAGTTATCTGTTCATAAATGAATGAAGGAAGAGTAAGAGTGAGTGTTCACTTTATGTCACTCTGCTAAGACCTGAGCTGCAGTGTACAATAATAGAGTTTTTCCAAGATGACTCATCCTCCTTAAAAATGGGGACTGAGGTCCAGTGAATTAACCAGCTTGCCAACATGTACATACTCACACACACACACGTGTCAGTCAGTGAGAGGAGATGACTTCTCAGTTATGCCATTGTTCTGAATAACAAAAATGGTAATGACTGTTATCATTTATTTAGTGTTGACTGTATGCCAGGCACAGAGTTGGGGTTTCCATATTCCCATTACACAAAGAAGAAATCCCTGGTTAACTTTCTTTAAGCTAACATCGATCAGACATTCTTAAACATAATTTTTCAATGAGTCAAGAATCTTCATTTGTCGGAATTAATTACTTGGGTTCCAAAGAAACTAGCCACATATTTAAAAAACTATTCTGGTTACCAGCACTTGGAGAAAGTTTATCCTTCTGTGGAGCCTGCCAAAAGTTGAAAAAATCTATAGCTTCCTCCATTCCAAGAAACCAAATTCCTTGTTGCTGTAACTCACTAACCAGCCATTTTACTGAAATTTTTGTTTGTCCTTTGCGATTTCCAGCCATTAACACAGGTTCACCAATACAATGTTAAATAGAAACAGCAAGTAGATCTAATCTTTAGCTTAAGTGAAGGGATTTAGCAGAAATCCCGAGTCATTGTTTTCCTTGGTCATTCAGCTGGGAACTGATGAATAATCAGGATGAATACCAAGATTTTGCCTCTTACGTGTTCAAGCCAGTATGAGAGGCTGCAGGCAAAATCTGCTTTTCTTTCCTCTAATTCTCTAAAGCAATCTATGTGTGTGGATCAAACTTTATCAGTATCAACTTACTGTGTATGTGTGTTAGTCACTCAGTCGTGACCCCATGGACTGTAGCCCGCCAGGCTCCTCTGTCCATGGGATTCTCCAGGCAAGAACACTGGAGTGGGTTGCCATGCCCACCTCCAAGGGATCTTCCCAACCCAGGGATCAAACCCAGGTCTACTGCACTGCAGGCAGATTCTCTACCATCTGAGCCACCAGGTAAGCCCTATCAATTTATTAATACAGAAAACAGAAGGCAGAATATCAGTACTGCATTAGTCCCCAACGTGTCTGGTATATTTTCTTTCTTGTCCAGGAGACAAGGGGCTCATTTCTGCCCACAGGTCGGGGCGTGAAGAACCACTGCTGGTCATAACTCAACAATCTCGGCCTTGCTGAGATAATGATACCCTCTCTCAGCCTTCTCTTCTGTGGCCTACTTTCTGCCTTCCATGTTTGTTTACTGAATTCCAACTTGGAAGGGGCCTTAGTTACAGACGGAATGAGTGAATGAAAGTCGCTCAGTCATGTCTGACTCTTTGTGACCCCGTGGACTGTCACCAGACAGGCTCCTCTGTCCATGGAATTC
Organism: Oryx dammah; assembly: GCF_014754425.2. Taxonomy (NCBI): domain Eukaryota; kingdom Metazoa; phylum Chordata; class Mammalia; order Artiodactyla; family Bovidae; genus Oryx; species Oryx dammah. Next base: position 162,395,831 of record NW_024070186.1, on the reverse strand, counting down.
TCCAAGCAAGAATACTGGAGTAGGTATCCATTCCCTTCTCCAGGGGATTTTCCTAATGCAAGGGTGGAACCCAGATCTCCCACATTGCAGGCAGATTCTTCACTGTCTGAGGCATCAGGGAAGCCCAGGTCCAGACTACTGGAGTTCAATTCCTTGCTGTTACTATTACAATTTTTAATGAGGAAACTTAAATTTGGTCAAATGTATTGTTAAGAATCACATGGTTGGGACTTCCCTAGTGGCTCAGTGGTAAAGAAGCCACCCACCAATCCAGGAGACATGGGTTTGCTCCCTTGCCCAGGAAGATCTCACATGCCACGGAGCAAATCAGCCTGTGCACCACAGCCCGTGTTCTGCAGACCATGCTGTGCAACAAGAGAAGCCACCTCAACGAGCAGCCCACACACCAGAACTAGAGAGCAGTTCCCCGTCACTGGAACTAGAGCAAGCCCAGGCAGCAGTGAAGACCCAGCACAGCCAAAAAGGGGGGAAAGAGGACTCACAGTCGATTAATAATGCCGGGACATGAGTCTAGCTCTCCTGATGTTTCAGAGATTGATCTTGAATGAGACATGGCGTAGAGGTGGATTGTAAGGGATTAGGAATGACAGAAGAATGATTCAAAGTACAAATAGTGTGATCATCTTTCATACCCTCAATCTATGCAGCTCAATAATTCTTTCAAAATAGATGTGTGTCTCTCATTTGAGAGGTGTTAGGGATATAGGATATAGCAGTGAGTAAGGCAGACACAAACCATACCTTCTATATCCTCCAGCCCAATGGAGGAGACAGATAATACACAAGTGATAAACAGGATAAATAGGGGTCATGATGAGCTCCATGGTAGAAAAGATGAAGAACCAAAAGCCAGGTAACACATCAGGCTTCTCTTCTCTATCCATGGTCCTGAAATTCTACCCTCACACAAATCTTCCTTATAACTTTCTTTCTTTCTTATCTTCCCCTGCTCGAACAATACGGGAGCAGAAGGAAATGCTTGTCTTCTTGTATTTCTCTCCCTACACTCTCCTTCCTCACCGCTCATTTCCATATACTCATTAAATAAAAAATATCCCCTGGATTCCTACTCCCAATCCTGCAGAGGGGAAACAGGGAGAGAAGGAAGAATGCCTTAGGGTTCTGCTAGGCAGCAGCTCAAGAGAGACGAGAGACCCACATGTGAGATGTGTGAACAAGGGTGTCTGGTGGTAGCAGCTGGTTGGCCAAGTGACAATGAAAGTGAGAAGGTCAGTGAGCATCTTTTTCTTTGCCCTCTAGACCATTGGACTCCAAATAACTGGCGTGACACCCTCCAGAGGTCTGGACATGGATGAAATCGATGCTCTTGTGTTGTCCTGTTCTTGCTCTTCTTTCCCTCTTGAATTCCCAATGATGCTCGCCCTCTCCCACCCTCAGTCAGGCTGCTGACTTCTTTAACTCAAAAGAATTCCACCTCCCTGGGTGACCATCATTGCTCCTTCTCTTCCTGTTCACCCTTGCACTGTTCGCCTCTCGTCTGCTCCACTGAGCTCCAGATTCTAAAAATAAGATCATGGGGGTCACGCTTCTACACTGAAAAGAGACTTAGTATTTTCTTTCTCCTACAGAAGGGAATCAAGGAACTCAAGTACATGGGGAAAACTTCCTTCATCAGGAGGGTCTTCACAGAGATCATAACAGAAGTTTCTATATTAAGAGCACAGGGAAGAGACCAATGATTGCAAATGCATGACGTTGGGCAATAAACATACTTAGAACTCAAGAGATCATCTTGCCCAATTGGAACAGACAGTATTTTCCTCCAAGAGAAGGCCGGGTGTTTGGTAGGAACTAGCTTTTTGAACAAGATGATATTCATGCTTCAGAATGTTATTCCTTTCATAAACAGAATAGAATCCAGGGGAAAGGTGGCTTCAGGCATGAGGACCAGTTAGGAAGACTTCATAGCCATGTAAAGAAGAACTTTGTGAAGTGTGTGCCAACAAGAGGGTACGCAAGTGAGGCTTTTAGAAGGCCCAGATCAAAAACTCGTTTCTCTCTTGGTGGTGGATGAGGAGGAAGACAAAGTCAGAGATGGCTAAAGCTTGGGAGTGGGGTCCCTGGGAGGAGAATGGTATCCTTAGGTGAGTGAGTGGGGTCTGGTCTGATTTTCATATTGGGAATTTGGAGTCAGAAATGACAGCCAGAAGTAACGGAGAGATACAGCAGTCTGTGCTGCACGTGGCTGTAGAGCCCAGTGTCGGATCTGAAGCCAGGTGTTCTGGGCCCAGCAGCAGACAAAGCAGAGGGAGATGCTTGGAAGAAGAATATTCAGTGAAAGGTGAGGACAAAAATCAGCATCAGGGTGACCCAGACTGTTCTCTGGTCTAAGGTCAGTTCTGTCACCCTCACTTATATAACACTCCAGCAGAAGATGGGACGCACGCATGGTATCTGTTCATCCCTCCATCACTCCATGTCTTCACCTATCACTATACCCAACAAGTACTTATTGTCCATTATGGACATGACTACAGTCACCACTGTGAATATAATCAGAGCTTATACATTATTTGGACTTCCCAGGTGGCCCTGGTGGTAAAGAACCTGCCTGAGAATGCAGGAGATGTAAGAGATGTGGGTTCAACCAGTGTGGGTCAGGAGGATCCCCTGGGGGAGGGCATGGCAACCCTCTCCAGTATTCTTGACTGGAGAATCCCCATGGACAGAGGAGCCCGGTGGGCTACAGTCCATAGGGTCTCAAAGAGCTGGACACAACTGAAGTGAGTTAGCACTCACATATATTATTTAATGACCAGCATGAGTCAGACACCAACCAGTTAGAATGGACACATGTCAGGGCACCAGAGGACCAGGCAGGAAAATCATTAATCCTTTAGCTCTGGATCAAGGGTCCATGTTGGGGGGATAAGGCATATGGAATTGCAGGGGTGAAAGATGCTTAAGAGTTTGGGACAGCAGGAGCTTACCAACCCATATCCATACTGACTTATACCAGCTGATTATCAGCCTGAGTACAAGAAGGGACAACTGAGACTTTGCCCCTGTATTCAGAGGACCTCTGGTCTACAGATGCCCCACCCAGCATGGTCGGCTGTTACTAGCCAAAGCATGCTGCTTAAACTTCATTTGATTAAAAACAAATAAAATTGCAGGCTCAGTTCCTCAGCAGCACTACTGTTGATGGGCACAGGTGAAGGGCTCGATGGCCAGATCCAGCTGGTGGTTACCATGCTGCACGGCACAGATAAAGACTATCCTATGATCACAGGAAGTTCTACTGGATGGCACTGGACTAAAGAAAAAGACAAACATGACATTAATTTTTGCTCAACGAATGAATGAGTTGAAAGTGCAATCTGACAAAAGACAGAGGTCAAAGGAAGGCTTCCACCGGAAGTTAAATTTAAAAGTTGGAGGACAGTGAAATCTACTCAAAGTTACGTGGCAGTCTGGATGGGAGCGGGGTTTAGGGCAGAATGGATACATGCATATGTATGGCTGAATCCCTTCACTGTCCACCTGGAACTATCACACCGTCATTAATCGGCTATTCTCCAAAATAAAAGAAAATGTTAAAATTCATTTAAATAAAAAGATAAAAGTTGTAAGAAATTACTCGGAGGCTGAAGATCAACCGCTGATGGTGCTACAATCAGCTTTATGCAGTTTTCCTTCTAGATGCAGCTCATAAACGGATGTGGGAACCAGATGCCTACACAAACGTAGGGTCATGTGAGCTAACCCCCTGCATCGTGTACATTGGCCAATCTGTGTCCTAAGGTTAATACAGATGGGGAATTCTGGGAAAAAATATACAACGAGCGATCATCAAACTTTGGAAGCAGGAAATGGACACTGATTTTCTGAAGCCAACGATATCCAACCCTGTCTCAGCCTAAAATAAGATATTAGTCACTGCATCAGCCCAGGCATGGAGTTAGATCTGAGAAAATTCCAGCTGCAGCCATTGCTCCCTGTAAAATCCCATGAGAGGCTGAAGTGGTTTCCTGACCCCTGCAACGAGGTACCACACATGGGACTGGTGAAGGGGACCCAAGGACCAGGTACATGGCCAAATGGACATGCCAGATCATCTCCTTTCCTGGTAACCAAGCAACCTCCCAGAATTCCACCTACATTCCTGTGGGCCCTGGGAGCTGGCGGAGGTACTCATTGAGCCAGAGAAGCTATGATAACAAGAAGGCATCAGAATCTATCAAGCACGGAGGTTGGGCCACAGCTCTCAACATCCCCGATGAGAAGTTTTCCATTTCTTCCTTTTTAATTTTTTTAAAAATTTATCAGATATCTGCACACTGGTTTGGAGCAGCAAATTAATATTTTTTTTCCTCTTCTGACTGCAATTGTAGATATGAAAATACCATATCCATAGACAAATTAACATGAGTTTCTTACAACAGTGTGCTAATTATCTCAGGGACCAGAGACTCCCCTAGGTCAGAGTCTTCAGCCTCAATCTTGGAAAGGAACACGGGTTTCTTTCTGGGAAGCAGTAATTTGTATCGTGTTGAGAAGGTACAGAGAAAGGTGGAAGGGGCGTGCATCACTGGAAAACCCACACTCAACACCCTCCATCCCCCATTCCTCCCCGCCTTCTCCAGCATCACCAAGAAGTCCAGAAGGACACTGCCTGAAACAGGAACAGCTAGAGTAACATACACACTTAAGTTGGCAGCAAATAGATAGGAACAGACTGCATGCCAAACAGCCCTCTCCTTGTTTCGCTAACAAAATCTCCCCAGTTTTCAAGGGATGCTGTAGCCCGAACTTCAAAGGCATTAAAGGATAGATGTGGCATGTAGGGAATTAAACATGAAATTTCCTTTCTTATTGGGAACAAAAGCTGCAGGTCTAATCTCCTGTGTGATACAAGCTTTAGCTGATCAGGGTTACACTTAGTCATTCTGATGTGGCGAGCGACGGCGAATACATCATCTTTCTTATTTCTTTCTTTCTCCTCCTCTTTCCCGGCTTCCTTCGCATATGCAAATGCCACAGCAATAACAGGAGTCTTGCAACACCACTGAGGGCAAAAGAATTCTCTTTGATCAGCCTCTTCCAGGCCTGGAGTCCCACAGCCACCAATTTCTACCTGCCCCTTTATGATATTTGATGTATCAAATTAGTCTCCAGCACTCTCATAAGTAGAATATACTAAGAAATTCCGAGACCTAGGAAGGAAAGCTACATCTTGGAAAAAAATAAATATTTCTTTAAGTAAGCCTTTTAAAATTTTTATATTTATGGCTAAATTATTACAGATTTCTTCCGAACACAAGTGGCTCACCGACAGAACTCAGGCAGAAGCAGGCTGATGGCAGAGACTTTATGGAGAATGCAGTGTCACCCCCACCACCACTCCGAATGCTAGCGTATCAGAAAAAAATAAGAGTTGGAGAAATTGGACAAAATACTGCTAACTTCACCAAAAATAAAGTCCTTGTGCGCAACGAGAAAGGCAGACGGCAGAAAGTGCTTACTTGCTAAAAACAAATGAAATTTCCAAAACATACCCCAGCATCTTAAAGTACAGAACTTCTTTTTCGCAGGCATTTTTATATAGGAGTAATGCATTCTGGCTCAGAAAGAGCAAAAAGAACTGCTCTGCTCTGAAATACCTCAAGAAATATATGGTCTCACTAATGTGTCTGCTTCCTGCCATTTCTTTTGACTTTGCAGGGCTCCAGTGACTGGGGCAGGGGCATTGAGAAAAACTCAGGGAACAAAAAGAAAACAAAAGCACATTTAATTTAACCCCCAGACAGTAATGGTAGGTTTAACCCATCACACTCTTCTCACGCTTCTCTAACATTCCTTCTGTTCTTTTTCAAGATACTATCCAGAGAAGCCTCTTCTCACCTCTGAACCCAATGTAGTGGCGCAAAAAAAGAAAGACACAAGCTGGCAGCAAAGTGTTTGTGGGAACCCCAAGCCCGCAGAAGAGAGCTTTTCATCGCAAACACAATCAAAGCCATGGATGGCATTACGTAATGACCGCTCAAAAGCAGTTGCACTTACTGAATGCTGAGTCTGATCAGGAAAGCTGTAAGCCTCACTTGCATGAGTTCTCCGAGCAGTTTCCTAGAGAAAAAGAGAAGGGGAGACTTTAGTACCGAGGAATGTATTCCTGAATTGCGTCTGCATCTGTCTTGGTCATACTAATATCTGGTTAACCAATAAAATAGGTAAAACCTAACTAACAATGATAATGGTGATGAAGATGAAAAGGATAAAGATCAGAGCTTCAAATATTATTTTCATTGAATGCCTTCACACTCCAATCAGGAAGGCATTCCCAGTTTCTCTGTTCCAGGAGAGGAAACCAAGGCTCAGACAGCTCAGTTGTACAAAGTTTGCATATTGGTAGTGGAGCCTGGATCTGAACTTGGGAAATCAGGTAACAAATTTAGAACCATTCTGCTATGCTTCTAACCTCCACAGTGAACTCTTTTATAGGATGTCTTCAAGGAAAGATGGGAGGCTGATCTTTTAATGATCTTATTGTGGAATTTCCTGCATTGGAGTAGGCAGGATGAAACACACATTAAATTTCTTTTCAATCTTAGAACTCAAAGATTCTGTAATGCTCAATTCCGTGACAGCAAAGGTTCCAAGTGACTTCATTTTACAGTGAAGAAAACTGATTTACGGTGTCCCATAAATAATACATTTTATAAACATGGCTATCATCACCCAATCAGAAGGAACAAGATTCATTTTCATTAATATTTAAATAAACCAAATATCACCTGAACTGAAAATGGCCATTATAATATCATATAATTCAGTGAGTTGGGGGAAAGGTCATCTTCAGCCAGAAAAATCAAGATTTACTAATCGATTGAAAGATGTATATGGAGCCTTATATCAAAGAGAGGGGCTTCCCAGGTGGAACTACTGGTAAAGAACCTGCCTGCCAAAGCAGGGGACTCAAGAGACACAGGTTCAGTCCTGGATCAGGAAGATTGCCCTGGAGTAGGTCATGGCAACCGACTCCAGTATTCTTGCCTGGAGAATCCCATGGACAGAGGAGCCTGGCAGGCTATGAGTCGGATAAAACTGAAGTGACTTAGCACGCACACACAGATACAAAAAAGAGTTGGCCCTGAACTGCCCTCTCTCTGGAAGAAACTTAAGTAGCAGAGGTGGGACTGGTTTGCAGTGTCCTAGAAGCCTGACCGAGTGCTTTCAACTACTCCTACAAAGTAGTTCTATAACTTATACCCAGATTCAATGCAATTCACACATTTCAGAGCTCAATGATGCACATTATTTACAAACATATATTTAAAATATATGCTTCCCCTTTGTAAATATGATGAACCATTTTTTTAACTTCACATTTAGTGAGTCCACTGATGTTGATAAATCAGAACATCTGATAGCATCAAGAGGCTCCAAAATATTGCAAAGAGAGAGACCAGTGTTTGGAGAATTCTGATGGTACAGACAGCTGTGAAGGGTGAGTATGGTGGGAACAGTGCTTATCCATCTGTAACTGGAAAGGACTCAATAGGATCTCCAAGGATAGACATCCCCCACGTTCACTGCCTGTTGTTCATTTGTAGAAAAGCTCTGGTCTCCCAAGTATCCCCTGAGTCATAAACACTTGGCTTAAGAATTGATGATTGAAAAGATATAAACATGGTAAGACCAAGGTGGAATTGGGCCAGGAGAATATAAGCAATTTAAATAGTAAATTAATCATATAGCAGTCACAGAATCTTTAGTTCCTCCCTGAAGTACCTGCTGCTGCTAAGTCACTCCAGTTGTGTCTGACTCTGTGCGACCCCATAGACGACAGCCCACCAGGCTCCCCTGTCCACGGGATTCTCCCGGCAAGAACACTGGAGTGGGTTGCCAGTTCCTTCTCCAATGCACGTATGCATGCTAGGTTGCTTCAGTTGTGTCCGACTCTGTGTGACCCTATGGACAGCAGCCCACCAGGCTCCTCTGTCCATGGGATTCTCCAGGCAAGAACACTGGAGTGGGTTGCCAGTTCCTTCTCCACTGAAGTACCTAGATAATTGTATCTAATGCCCATTCCTAAGTTGTTTTACAGATATTAAGACCCCCACCAAATGGACAAACTTAACTACCTGATGATCATGAGTATGCACCCCCAGAGCAGCCGGAGCCTGAGAATTGATTATGTTAACCCCAGTGACACAGCCCTGATACCTCCCCATCAATCAGGGTGTGTGCACAAGCTGATCACACACCCTGAGACTTCTTTGCCTCGCCTTACTCATACCCTTAAAAACTCTTTCCTGAAACCCATAAGGGGAGTTTGGGTTTTCTGAGCATTAGCTGCTCTGGATTCCTTGTCCAGTGCCCACAATGGATGCTGCTCTTTCCTTCAGCACAGCCCCATGTCAGAAGATTGGCTTTTCTGTGAGCGGGAGAGTGGACCAAAGTTTGGTTCAGTAACACATCCATTCAGTCATCCTTCCATCCTTCTTTCCTTCATTCAAGCCTCATTCCTTCCTTCCTTCCATCCAGGCACCCACCCACATTCCCGATCCTCCCTTCCCCCATCCATCCAACTACCCTTCCATCCTTCTTTCCTCCATCCATCCATCCATCCATCCATCCATCTATCCATTCCTCCAAGTCTCCACTACCTACTAGCTTTGTGACCACAGATAAGTCATTTAACCTTTCTTTGTCTCAGAGAAATGGGAATAAACATATCCTCAATGGATACAGGTTAGTAATCAAAGTTAACATTTGTAAGGCATTTAGCATTGTGCCTGGCACAAAATCGATGCTATTAAAAATTTTGTTATTATTCATTAAGCCTTTCTTAAAGCCAAGCACTGTCATTCTGGGGCTCACAGTCTAACAGGGAAGACAGATCTTGTCAGGGATGCTGGTGAAGGCAGTGCCAAGGAAGTGACAAAGGGGCTGAGATCTCAATGATCAGAAGAACACGACCAAAAGAGGTGGAAAGAAGAGTCAGGACCGAGGAAACGAACAGTCAAAGCTATCGATGAACTTCTATAAATTCATAGCATGCCTAGGCTGGAGAAGTGTCTGTCTCCTGATAACAGAAATCGTAGCACCAGCAGATCCTAGACAGACTGATTATAAATCCACAGATATACTGATCACAGGTCCTTTGGGCAGGTCAACCTTCTTAAAGCCTGCCCTGACTCCTCTCCAGTCTCCTCCTCCCTCACCTAAGGCACCCATCCCGAACCTTTTTGGCACCAGGGACCCATTTCTTAGAAGACAACTTTTCCATGGACCTGGGTTGGGGGATGGTTTCTGGATGATTCGAGAGCATTACATTTACTGTGCACTTTATTATTATTACATCAGCTCCACCTGAGATCATCAGGCATTAGATCCTGGAGGTTGGGGACCCTTCCCCCTAAGACACTCCCTTGCACATCCTATGATCCAGTGAAACTGAAATAGTTGGAAAGACACAAGGTACTACCTGCCTCTAACACTTTGATCACATCTTCCTTCCAGAGCTGGTCATCACCTGGCCCTTCTTGAACTCACTATTCAAAGTCCACATAGATGGAAGCTTCTCTCTGTAGCCATGACTGACTGACCCATCCAGCTGGACTGGTTTTTTTTCCCCAGGGTCCCATGGCCTTTTGCATATCCCTCATCTGAACAAGAATCACACACTCTTTCCAACCCCTTTAGCGTTGGGCTGTCCAGGTTGTGAACTCCTAGAGGGTGAGCACAACGTTTATAAAGATTCCTTTTAAAAGATAATAATAATGAATTAATAAAGAAGGCTGAGGGCTGAAGAATTGATGCTTTCTACTGTGGTGCCAGAGAAGACTCTTGAGAGACCCTTGGACGGCAAGGAGCTCAAACCAGTCAATCCTAAAGGAAGTCAACCCTGAATATCCATTGCAAGGACTCATGCTGAAGCTGAAGCTCCAATACTTTGGCCACTCGATGCAAAGAGCCAACTCACTGAAAAAGACCCTGAAGCTGGGAAAGATTGAGGCCAGGAGGAGAAGGGGGTGACAGAGGATGAAATCGTTAGATGGCATCACCAACTCGATAGACATGAGTTTGAGCAAAATCCAGGAGATAGTGAAGGACAGGGAAGCCTGGAGTGCTGCAGACCATGGGGTTGCAAAGAGTAGGGCATGACTCAGCAACTGAACAACAGCAGCAATGACAACAATTAATTAATTATATGTTTTTGGCTGTGTAGGGTCTTCATTGTTTGGGCTTTTCTCTAGTTTCACTGAGTGGGCTGAGCTCAGAAAGCTGAGTGCCAAAGAACTGATGCTTTTGAACTGTGGTGTTGGAGAAGACTCTTGAGAGTCCCTTGGACTGCAAGGAGATACAACCAGTCCACCCTAAAGGAGTCAGTCCTGAATGTTCATTGGAAGGACTGATGTTGAAGCTGAAACTCCAATACTTTGGCCACCTGATGCGAAGAGCTGACACATTTGAAAAGACCCTGATGCTGGGAAAGATTGAAGGCGAGAAGAGCAGGGGATGACAGAGGATGAGATGGTTGGATGGCATCACCGACTCAGTGGACATGAGTTTGAGTAAACTCCGGGAGTTGGTGATGGACAGGGAGGCCTGGCATGCTGTGGTCCATGGGGTCACAAAGAGTCAGACACGACTGAGCAACTGAACTGAACTGAACTGAGTGAGTGGGGGGGCTGCTCTCTCGTTGTGGTCTGTGAGCTTCTCAATGGGTTGGCTTCTCTTGCTGAGGAGCACAGGCTTTAGGGTGCACAGGCTTCAGTAGTGGCAGCTACGGGACTCTGGAGCTCGGGTGCAGAAGCTGTGGTGCACACACTTAGTTGCACCGTGGCATGTGGGATCTTCCCGGATCACAAATCGAACCTGTGTCATCTGCATTGGCAGGTGGATTTTTTTCTACCACTGACCCACCAAGGAAGTCCTCAAGGACAGAGTTTTATCCAGCCCAGCAGCCCTGCTGCCTGGCACAGTGTGCAGCCTCTCTCCAGCTGCTCACCACACTGGGAAAGTCCAGGAAGCCCTGCCCCATTGACCCAATGTGCTAAACCCCAAGAGAGGGCACTGAACTTAACTCCAGAAAGAAGTCTTCTCTGAGCATCATGGCCACCTATGGCACTCCCCTACTCAGCATGCAGGGGGATAAAGTTAATTTCACATCCGTGTCAGCTTCATGCCCACACTTTTATATCTGCTTTTAATCCAACCTGCAGTTGAAATGAATTTTATACTCCCCCACCCTTGACACTAATAAGAATCTGACAAATCCTTTAGGTGGATTGTTTTATAAAAACAAAGGGTGAGAACCATTGTTACAAGGTGAGAATAGAAATGGTCATTAGCAATGGCACCAGGCAGCAGGGAATATCTAAAGACCTAAGAGTTCCAAAGCAGTAATGCAATTTAAAATAAAACAAAACTAAAGGCTGTCCTGAGTTTGCAATTACTCTTGCAGATGACGGAAAGAGCGATCTGTGACCAGGGAGAATCTTGGATCCTGGTGAAGTTGGATGGAATTTTCACGGCCCTGAGATGATGCCCCAGTTAAAGAGCTGAGAGGGAAGGAAAGGGAAAGGGCGTCGGAACAAAGTCAGGCAGAGCTGCTCACTCCGTGCATTAGCCGCGGTCACCTCTGTGCTCATCCAAATGGATGCACAGAACAGCGAACCAATTACTTCCAAGACGCTGGAGTTGATGACCCCTGGGCAGGCACTGTGGAGTTTAAGTCTAACTCAGACTCTCTCAACAGGGCTGGCTACGGCATCGCTTCTACTTCCACCGAGTCAGCCACCCCCTGCTCCATAGATTCCTGCACATGGGCAACCACGAGGAGCTCCTAGGATCTCCTGTCTCCACATTTGCCCCTCTCAGCCCCCCAGGGAGCAGGCAGAGGAGTGTTGACAAGCTATGGATATGCCCATGTTACTTGATGGTTTAAACCCCATATGGATGGCTGCCTTTTCCATTGCTGACAAAACCCATACCTGGGGCACACAGTCTGATGGCCTGCATGGTGGGCTCCTGGCCACAGGCCCAGCCTTGTCTGTTTGTCAGCGAGCAGGCACACCCTCCCTCCAGACCCCCTTAGGTACCAACCCCAGCGACGGAGCAGTTCTGGGTCACGCCTTACTTCCCACCAGCCACAGGGATGCTGTGTCTTTGACCTGGGATGCTCTTAACACCCAATTAACTCTCATTGTTATATCCTCATGGAAGCCCCTGCCCTACAATCTCACGAGTCCATTATCCTTTCTTCAAAGTGCATCTCCCAGCTGTCATTTCACAGTGAGAGGAAAACGCTCTTCTCATTCAAGGCGGTCTGTGTCACTGGGCAAGTGGGCTCCATGAGGGCAGGGGCTGTCACTGCATCTGTCTGCTCACCCGCCTAACTCCAGGTCTGACCACCCCGCAGTGGGCACGGATGGCATGTGAAAAGCTCTTGCTGAAGGAAGGATGGCAGGGAGGAGGCATAGGGGTGGAGAGGGGAGAGAAGGGAGGAAGAGAGGAAGGAAAGGAGAGAGGGAGGAAGACAGGCTTCCCCACCCAGCGGCTAACTCCAGACACACTTCCAGTGACCATCAGCTTCTCTAAGAGCTTCCTCCCTCCCCACCCATCTCCGCCTAGCTCAGTCCAGAAATCAGGTCTGATGGACCTGACTCTGGTTCCATGAGGGCTCTGACGGGATGAAACCTCACCTGATCCGAGTTCCTTTCCTCCCAGGAATCTAGACTGCCCTGCTAAGCTTCCGCTGACTCCTAGAACTGAGAACTCACATACTGTGGGGTCACTGTTCTCTACCACAAACCCAATAAGAACAGAAGCCACCAAGCCCCGGAGCAGGAAGATCAGAGCAGAGAGGAAAACAGGTGAGGCTGGAGGGTTCTGGGAGACAGTAGGGGCTGCCTCGTGGCCAGATGACCTAGCAGTTCAGGACCTACTTGACCCTCCTGGTACTGACCACACCTCCTGTCTCAGGGCTGAGACTCACTCCTGTGCTGGGTACTGGATATCCCCATTTTCTGAGCTACTCTGAGTGCATCTCTGTCACTTGCCAACAGAAGAGTCATGTATCACAAAGGGTGGCATCTCCCCCAACTGGCAGCTTCTCCACCAGCCCTGCCTTCAGATACAGAAGCTATATCTTGACCACATTGATGATGGCGACTGCATGCATTCTTCCCCAGCTGCTCAATGGTCCCTATCTAGACAGCATATTAAAAAGCAGAGACATTATCTTCCCAACAAAGGTCCGATTAGTCAAAGCTACGGTTGTTCCAGTAGTCATGTATGGATGTGAGAGTTGGACTATAAGTTGAAAAGCTGAGTGCCAAATAATTGATGCTTTTGAACTGTGGTGTTGGAGAAGACTCTTGAAAGTCCCTTGGACTGCAAGGAGATCCAACCAGTAAATGCTAAAGGAGATCAGTCCTGAACATTCACTGGAAGGACTGTTGCTGAAGCTTCACTACTTTGGCCACTTGATGCAAAGAGCCAATTCATTAGAAAAGACCCTGATGCTGGGAAAGATTGAAGGCGGGAGGAGAAGGGGACGACAGAGGATGAGATGGCATCACCAACTCAATGGACAGGAGTTTGAGCAAACTCTGAGAGGTGGTGAAGGACAGGGAAGCCTGGAGTGCTGCAGCCCATGGGATCTCAAAGAGTCAGACACCACTAAAGCGACTTAGCACTCACACTCATGCTGAACAAGAACAAAATCCAACAGCCAATAGTTCTAAACCAAAATGGATTCCAGGGACTAAGACTCCACACTCCCAATGCAGGGGGCCTGAGTTCAATCCCTGGTCAGGGAACTAGATCCCACATACTGTAACTACAGATCCTGCATGCCGCAGCTAGACCCAGCACAGCCAAATAAACAAATACATATTTAAAAATAAATAAATAACCCCACCCCACCCCCCACCTCCACCCATCCTCACTATGCCTTCACCCTGGCAGGTTCCCTTGCCAGGAAGTCTGTTCTCTCTTCATCTGCCTGGGAACAGAGACCTAGTCTTTACATCCTCGGGGAACCCTTGCCAAACACAGCGCAGATCTTGCCAAACTCCCGCTTCCCGCTCTCAGTATCCCTCTGAGTACTCATCACTCGCTGACATTGGCACCTCTAATCCTTCACTGGATCCTCAGCACTTTACAACTCCAGGCCACACTTCTCCTTATTCACGAGTGATGGCACGAGGGTCATGTGGGACACTGACTTGGGTTCAAAATCAATTCTCCCATTCATTTAGATACGTAACTCTGGGCAAACTTCTTGATCGCTCTGAGCCCCTGTTTGCTTACCTATTGGAGGGCGGGAATAACCTTGCTCTTTAGAGGATTTGCGTGAGGATTACACACTGTAAGTACCTGGCACCGCTAGCCAATACATGGCCATCGAGCCAGACGCCCAGCAATGACGTGCACCTGGTCAACAGCAGCCCTTTCAATAAACGATGTCACAGGTGCTTTGCAAAATGCTGTCAAATAGGTAAGATTATCCAGGTGACTCTGACAGCTGAGCCCAGGCAGTTCAACAGCCAACACAGCATCTGGCACATAGTAGGTGTCATTTGTGTGTGTGTGCTCAGTGGCTCAGCAGTGTCCAGCTCTTTGAGACCCCATGGACTGTAGCCCGCCAGGCTCCTCTGTCCAAGGGATTTCGCAGGCAAGAACACTGGAGTGGGTTGTCATTTCCTCCTCCAGGGAATCTTCCCAAGCCAGGGATCGAACCTGTGTCTCTGGCGTCTTCGGCACTGATAGGTGGATTCTTTACTGCTGCCCCAGCTGGAAAGCCCAGGTGTCATTTAAGATTTCCCAAACTAAGGAAGGAAAGGGGCTCTGCCCTTACTGATGAAATACAATTGTAGCTGCTGCTCCAAGGCTTATATTTGACTTGTCACCGTGTTTACATGCAATAAGCATCAATTAGTCTGCCTGCTGCATTTAATTTGGCTGCACACACCCCGTCCAGCAAGGGTTCAGGTACAGTATTGGCGGCTGCTTCATGAGATGTTTCCGGTCTCCCTCCCCAGGGAATCGAACTTCTCCCCAAAGCTCCAGGGACCTTCGAGAGACTAAGGATATTACACCCCACCCGCCACCCCGCTTTGAGGCTTACTGTTGGTGTGTTTAATTTCCTGTCTTGGCCTTACAGGAGATTTCTAATGTTTGGGCTGTAGGGTATGGTCTGATTAAAAGTAATCCTCCCAATTATGGGCTGGCATGAGCCTCCTGTCACACGCACTCTGCCACCAGCCTCTGCCTCCCTGTCAGCAATAATTGTCTCGGCACTGCCTAACTGTAAATGAAAACCCCAGGGGCATGTGTGGGTCCCCATTTCCCAGGCTGCACCGGATCTTTTAATTTGCACTGTCTGTCAAAAAGATGCTGCTGTGTGTACTCAAAGAAATCCTCAGACTCTCAGATTCAAGGCCAGGGAGAGCAAGGGTACCATAGCCTCTTCGAAGAAACTGTATTTGAACCCGCCAGAGATAACAGGGTGTGTGCAAGGCAACAAGGCTCTTTTTCTTCACTGCGATCTTCAGTGAGACCGGGTATGAAACAGGGAAGCTGAACTGTAGGGAAAATTCAAGGTGTATTTATATTATTTTTTTTTTCCCCACCAAGTCCACAAGACAGGACATTGCATTCAAAGCAGGCGATAGCAACTCTGTGAAAAGACATACACACAGGAGACCTGATTATTGCAATCTCTACAAAATTAAAATTTTCTGGGTGTGGAGTGAGGGGAAACATGTCTGTCCTTTCAGGTGAGAAACATCACCAGGTTCTTCTTGTAGAAGCAGAGAAGACAGTCTGTTCTGGGCCCTGTGGCCAGACCCACAACGGGCCGCGGAATGTGGTGCTGAGTCAGCATCACCATCGCTCGGAGAGGCTATAGAGCAAAGGTCTCTGACCAGTGAGGAAGAAGGGGGGTTTGTTGTGCTCCTGTGCCCACATCCCTTTTTCTAAGAAGGGCACCTGCCCAGGAATGCGGGTGTCCAGCCTGGCTCCTCCCCACCTTCCTTTTCCCTGGACAGAGGACGGGGAGAGGGCGAGGCCTGAACCCCAGAAGGGCACGAGGACCCTTCCCTCAGGAATTTACAGCGCAGACATCCAGGCAACGCGCTGCTGTCTGCACGTGAACAAGGCAGCTGAACAGTGTGATCCAGACTGAGGGCTGGGCATCTTTGGGGAGTGCTTATGGAGGCAAAGTGCATCTCAGTTTTGCTCAAAGCTAGTGGAGTCTGAAGATATGATGCTTTAGAATTGCAGTGCTGGAGAAGACTCTTGAGAGTCCCTTGGACTGCATGGAGATCCAACCAGTCCATCCTAAAGGAAATCACTCCTGAATATTCAGTGGAAGGACTGATGCTGAAGCTGAAGCTCCAATATGTTGGTCATCTGATGCGAAGAGCTGACTCACTGGAAAAGACCCTGATGTCGGGAAAAACTGAGGGCAGAAGGAGAAGGGGGCGGCAGAGGCTGAGATGGTTGGATGGCATCATTGACTCAACTGACATGAGTTTGAGGAAATTCTGGGAGATAGTGAAGGAAAGGGGAGCCTGGTGTGTGTCAGACATGACTTAGCAACTGAACAACCACCAGGGGAGGTCTCTCAGACCTAGTGATTCTAAGTAACGGTCTCTTCCTCTGAGAACAACCACTGCTCCCGAGCCTTTGAACTCTCCCCAGCAGACACATGGCACCATGAGAAAGATCCCTCCATGATTCAAATGCGGTAGGTTCACCTGGTAGCCTGGGGGCTGGGCTGCAACAATCAACATTGACAGGAAATGGAGAACCGATACAGCAACCAGAAAGCTCACAATAGGCTGAGATACTAAGAGATTTACAGAGCTGGGGTACAAAGCGCGGCATTGCAAATACATGATGCTTTTGTTCATTAATCACCGTTATTTCTATTGGAGTACAGTCACTTTTCAATGCTGTGGTAGTTTCTACTGTACTGCAAAGTGAATCGGTCACATGCCTGCACACACACGCCAAGAGTATATACATTTCAATCCCATGGAATATTACTCAGCCATCAATCACCTTTTACTCTGCATCTCTTTCTCAGTGAAAAGAAGCTTTCCATTTCTATTACCAAGATTAATGTGTCAGCAATACACAGCCATAACCATAGCAGAAACCAGATGTCATAGAGAAGGCGGGAAAAGAGACCAAACAAAAACAATCAAAACCAAAGCAAAAGCCAAGGAAAAAAACCCTCAGTACATGGTGTGCTGTATTTGCTCAGATGGCCACTTTATTTACACCACTGAGAACACTTGATTTTGGCGGCCCATAACTCACTGCTCTATTAAAGAAAAGAAAGCTAGCTGGCAGCATCTACTTCAACATGGAGCAAGAAAACGGACCATAAAGAAAACCCAGACTCTTCTCTGAAAGTCTCAATTAAAAAAAAAAAATTCTATTTAATATGTGTTGGACTCCAGAGTACCTTATTACCTTATTTAATTCAGACCAGGGTAGATGTCTCCGAATAAAAATGGCACTAATGTGAGAGGAATGAGGCTGAGGGATGTGGACATCATCTTTTCTTCAGAGAGATAATCAGCTTATCAGAATTCATTTCAACCTAAGAAAGGTCTCACAGCTACACTGAAAATTCAAGCCGATCTCATCATCTCAAGGATGTAATCTCAAGGAAATGGTAAAACTATCAAGGCAAGCTTGGTGCAGTTATCTTTATGTATAAGAACAGCAAGCATCAGATACCGACAGAATCACTGTGGCGGGGTCCGCTCCCAAGTCCGGGAGAGACCTCTATAGAAAATACATCAAGTGCCTTTGCTGAGAATACTGTTATTTATTTTTGCTTCCAAGCGGCCGAAGTTACTTTTCAAAGATACATTGCTACCCTGTTTCCATCCAAACCACCCCCACCCACTCTCTGAAATCTGGTATTCTGAAAAACATAGGCTTTAAAAAAAACTGTCTCCTAAAGTAGTCACTAACAGAGGTATGTGCTTTTTAATCCTATCCTTGCTATTAACTAGCTGTTTGGCCTTGATTAGGATACTTAACTCCGAGCCTCAGTTTCCTCATTTGCAAAAAGAAAGGGTTTGTGCTTTCATGATTTTAACTGCTCTTTTAATTTCTCTGGATGATCTGGTTCACATGCATTCTCATGAGAAGGAAAATCAATGAAAACACCAGCAAAGCCTCCATACAAGTATCTTTAAGTCTTTAGAAAAACTCGTGATTACCAAGGGGGAAGAAGGGTGGGGAGGGATGGATGGGGAGTCTGGGATTAGAAGATGCAAACTAGCATATATATTGATAGAATGGGTAATCAATAAGCTCCTACAGCAAACTCTACTCAATATCCTGTGATAAACCATAATGGAAAAAATACTTCAAAATTAATATATATTGATATGTGTGTGTGTATATGTGTATATGTGTGTGTGTGCACGCACATGCTCAGTCACTTCAGTTGTGTCTGACTCTTTGCAACCCTATGGACCACAGCCCACCAGGCTCTTCTGTCCATGGGAGTCTCCAGGCAAAACACTGGAGTGGGTTGCCATGCCCTCCTCCAGGGGATCTTTCCAAAGCCTATATATATATATATATATATATATACATAACCGAATCACTTTGCTGTACAGCAGAAATTAGCACATATAGACCAGCTATACTTCAATTTTTAAAAGGGGCACATAAGTCTCAACAGAAGACAACAGTGAGATAAAATATATCATGTGTACCTCTTGATATGAAACTCTAACCCCCTCCACCCCGCAAATTAAACAAAAATAGAGAAAACCCATCTAGTCAGAAGGGAATATCTAATTCTCAAAGAAATGCAGTGGATTTCAGAAGATACAAGAAAATTCCCCACGGTTCAGCAAAGCACCGCCGAGCCATTTGGCACAATGTTCCAGAAAAACAAAGACAATGAAATGAAAGAAAAATAGCCCAGCAGACAGGTGGATCGATAGAGCACTCAGCAACCCCGGCAGGGACAAGGGGTGCCATAAAATCAGACCGAAGTCACGAAAAGTTTGGTAAACGTTCCGAAGGCCACAACGGGTCATTGTCAAAAGTTATGTTTTCAATGTGAGACCTCATCCAAACTTGTTTGGGTTGATATTTTTCTTTACAGCATGACTTCAAGCAAGTGATAAATACGGTAGACTCTGCCACAAGAAATATAGGACGTTTCAAGACAGAACTACTTGTTTCTCTGGCTTTGTCATGAGCGACAATAACATTTAATGGCAAGAACTCAAGACCTAACGTAAGCAGAACTCAGGTTCTGGTTTTTTTCTCTGTTTGATGCTGAGACATTTACAGACCTCTCTGAACCTTAGCATCATCCCCTGGCAAGTGACGAGCCCCGACACCCCGGGATTACTCTGAGGACTGAAAGAAACAGTGCCTGAAAACACTCCGCAAGACGCTTGCAGGGACTTCCCTAGTGGTCCAGTGATGAAGACTCTGAGCTTCCAATGCAGCGGGCACAATTTCCATCCCTGGTCAGGGAACTAAGATCCCACATACCAGGTGGTATGGCAAAAAAAAAGAAAAGAAAAGAAATTGCTTGCACACAGGTACCTCTCTAATGAATGTTAGCAACTTCTATTATGTGAAGCTTCATGTTCTGGGCTCAGAAGGAGCATTTATAGAATGTTTACTATAAACTCCAGATCCTCTTCTAAACTTTCTGTCACTTCTCTTCACTGAAGAATCTTTCCAACAATTGTGAGTTACTTTCAATCCACAAAGAATGCTCCCACTTACCCTAACATGCTCCAACCTTTCACAAAAATTAGAAAAGGATCCTGTTAAGACAGGTACTTGCTTTAATAAGGGCTGTATCACTTAATAAGAAAATAGTCCTTAATTCTAAAGCAAACTTCTAGCCAGGCAGTTGGGGAGAAAAAAAAAAGATTCATTTAATTTCTACCTATGGTCCATATTCTTCTAGACCACGTGACAGCCATCAGAAATATAGCATTCATGCATACAAAACTCCAGGTTTACACAGGGCTTTCGTGTCTGTTAGTCACTCAGTTGTATCCAACTCTTTGAAATGCCATAGTCTGAGTAAGCAGAATTTCCTTCAGATTTTAAATACATAAAATCCCCTGAAGGGAATGGCAACCCACTCCAGTATTCTTGCCTGGAGAATCACATGGACAGAGGAGCCTGGTGGGCCACAGTGCAGGGAGTTGCAGAGTCGGACACGACTGAAGCGACTTTAGCACGCATGCATGCAGGCATCTTAAGTCTACAACTTAAAGAAGCAAAGGGGGAGGGAAAAAAAATCATTCCCAAAGTTTCTAGTTTCTATTTCTAATCTTCAAGGATGTTTTTCAATGACAATTCAGAGGAGGTAAATGTTTTTAAAAGGGAACATAATGGAAGTTATTTTTGTTCATTTGAATGTGTGTGTCCACTCATTAATCCGTTCGGCATTTTCTGAGCTCCCGCTCTGCGAAAACCATCAAAGCATGGGGCCAGGTACAGTTCGGGATTCGGAGATGAATGGGATGCTGCATTTTCTAAACAAGCTCACATTAATAACAGCTGATGGAAAAGCAACAGCAAAACCAGGCTCCACGCAGAGTAGGGGTGGAGGGACGTGTTCGAACCCGAGGGCAGCAGTGGGGGGAAACAGACACGGCAAAGTGACAACTGAGATGACTCACGGAGAATAATTAGGTTTTGTTTGTTCTGCAGTCAGAGGAGGGGAGCATGAAAGCTTGGCAATACTGCAGTGTAAAGAAAGAGTATGGCTACCCAGGTGGAGGCACGGCACTCCATGGCATCTTGAAGGATCCTGAGCCATCCTTGGCCAGAACGTGGGAAGGTCGGTGAGGGGAGTGATCCTGGAAAAGATGAGACCGGATGGAGGAGGCTGGCTGGGCCATACCCAGTGACAGCACCAACGGAAGGAATACTTATTGCCCGCCGCCAGGCACTCTGCCTGGTGCTTCCCATGGACTAACAGAGGGCAGGGGCTCCCTAATAACTCTGTGAAGCAGGGGCTTCTGATGCCAGCTTTACAGCCCAGGAAATTGAGTTCAGAGAGCCTGGTTACTAAAGACATCTGAGTGATAAACAGAGGGTCTTTGCCTTTCACTGAGACCCATCAGCCCCCAAAGGTCAGGCTATCAGCCATGGTAAATAAATGAGCTTAGACTTCAACTTTGAAAAGACTCTGATGCTGGGAAAGATTGAAGGCAGGATGAGAAGGGGACAACAGAGGATGAGATGGTTGGATGGCATCACCGACTCAATGGACACGCGTTTGAGCAAGCTCCAGGAGTTGGTGATGGATAGGGAGGTCTGGTGTGCTGCCAGTGGGTCACAAAGAGTCAGACACGACTGAGCGACTGAACTGAACTGAACTGGGACTTCAACTGGTAGCCATGAAGGATCCATGAAGGACATCTGAGGAAGGGGAGGACATGTTCTGACTTGCATCTTCAGAGACCATCTGGCCATGCAGTACAGAATGGGCTGGAAGTGACAGAGATGGAAATAGAGGTTCGGGGAGCTATTGGAAAACACAGTCTCTGAAGCTGCTTTACCTGACTGTTTATTTGTGCTTCATCCCTGGCTGGCTTTGTGACTTGAGGCAAATTACTCAAACTCTCTGAGCCTCAAGGTCTCCATCTATAATATGAGAATCATAGCAATACAGTGGCTGCAGTCATGAAATTAAACAATGCTTGCTCCTTGGAAGAAAAGCTATGACAAATCTAGACAGCATATTAAAAACCAGAGATATCACTTTGCCAACAAAGGTCCATATAGTCAAAGCTGTGTTTTTTCCAGTAGTCATGTACACATGTATGAGTTGGATGATAAACAAGTCTGAGCACAAAAGAACTGATGCTTTCAAACTGTGGTGCTGGAGAAGACTCTGGACAGTCCCTTGGACTGCAAGATCAACTCAATCTCCAGTAAATTCTAAAGGAAATCAATCCTGAATATTCATTGGAAGATTTGATGCTGAAGCTCCAATACTTTTGCCTTTTGATGCAAAGACCTGACTCACTGGAAAAGACCCTGATGCTGGGCAAGATTGAGGGCAGGAGGAGAATGGGGGTGACAGAGGATGAGATGACGGGATAGCATCATTGACTCAATAGACACGAGTTTGAGCAAATTCTTGGAGATAGTGAAGGACAGGGAAGCCTGGCATGCTACAGCCCATGAAGTCACAAAGAGTCAGACATGACTGAACAACAACAAAATAATACCACTCCTCTCAAGAAAATTGTTTTAGGAATGAAGGCAGTAATGTATTTAGAGTCTTTATATCTGCCTGGTTCACTGAAGCCACTTAAGAATGATATTAATTAGCTTGTGTGAAAGTCACTGAGTCGTGTCTGACTCTTTGCAAGCCCATGGACTATACGGTCCATGGAATTCTCCAGGCCAGAATACTGGAGTGGGTCGCTTTTCCCTTCTCCAAGGCATCTTCCCAGCCCAGGGATCAAACCCAGATCTCCCCCACTGCAGGTGATTCTTTACCAGCTGAGCCACAAGGGAAGCCCAAGGAGACTGGAGTGCATAGCCCATCCTTTCTCCAGCGAATCTTCCCGACCCAGGAATCGAACTGGGGTCTCCTGCATTGCAGGTGGATTCTTCACCAACTGAGCTGTCAGGGAAGCCCAATAATTAGCCTGGCTTACCATAGCCTTAAAAAAAAGACACACTGAGAAGGAAAAAGAGACAATGGATCAGCCCGTTCAGATGAGTCCCCAAGGTGTCAAGGTTTCAGGCACTGGCATTTTCCTCTTTGTGCTGTTAGTCTTCAGCGTGACCCTCCCTTTTGAAGCTCCCACCACCTAAGCCATCACCCAGGAGGCTTCTAGATCAGACTGTGGCTGGGTAAAGGCTCCTCACCAGGGCACACAGTTCGGGGGTGGTGGTGGTGGTGCCAGAGACGAGAACCAAGACAAGGAAATGGGTCAAGGTCCCCGTGCTCTCTTCCACCCGCTACTGCCAGCTCCATCGTGTGCCCACCCAGTGCCACTCTTCGGTGTCTTAAGCTCCAAGTTACCTTGTAGGGGTTGCCTGGTCACCCAGGAACCAAACCAGACTGTCATTCCAGATTTTCCACAAACACCCAAAGGGCAATGGGACACATTCAAACATGAGACTGTGTTTGCATCCGAGACTCTGGAAAGCACCACAGTCTGTCTCCTTCCCAAGGGCTAACCTCTGGGAAACACTCCCCTAAGACGGCTTGTCAATCTTGAACCCTCCTTGGTACATTAGTACTAATGGTCTCTTTACTTTTTAATAAGTACTGTTACCAACCCAGGAAAAAAGAAAAAACCAAAAGGTCTTGGCGAATCACATGCGTGTGCTACCTTAACTGAACCCATCAGGCTCTACTTAGCTAAAGGCCAAGTTCAGATACTTTGCAGCAGCCTTGAACTTGATTTGAAAAAAAAAAAAAAAATCATCAAGCTCGTAATTCTGCAAAAGTAAGGGCAAAACGAAAATTTGTCACCTGAATTGATCTTTATCTTCTACCTCATTAGGGATCTGCTGTTTACCTGTGGTGTATAATGAAGGGAGGCTTGTCGGTCGCCCTGAGAGTTACTCTGAGCTCTGTTAGTGGTGGAAAAGGGTAATAGGCGATGGCTTACGTTGAGCACACGGCGCAGGAGAACTGAGCTCTCGCACAACAGTAGCATTCTCATGTTACAGATGAGGAGTCCACGGTTCAGAGAAGTCCGTAACATGCCCAAGGTCACCGCAATGGGAAGGTCACCAGGAAGTGGTGATGCTGGGATGCAAGCCACCAGTAGACAGCAGACCCACAGGTGTCCACCCTGTGATGGATCAGCGGTCACCCATTTGTCATCTCCTTCTGGGCAGTATGGGCTTCCCTCACAGCCCAGCTGGTCAAGAATCCGCCTGCAATGCAGGCAACCCCAGTTCAATTCCTGGGTCGGGAAGATCCGCTGGAGAAGGGATAGGCTACCCACCCCAGTATTCTTGGGCTTCCCTGGTGGCTCAGCTGGTAAAGAATCTGTCTGCAATGAGGAAGACCTGGGTTTGATCCCTGGGTTGGGAAGATGCCCTGGAGAAGGGAAAAGCTACCCACTCCAGTATTCTGGCCTGGAGAATTCCATGGACTCTATAGTCCATGGGGTCACAAAGAGTCAGACAAGACTGAGCGGCTTTCTCTTTGAACTTTCTGGGCAATCCATTTAAGGAGCTCTGATAGCTAATAGTTACTGCTCAGTGTGCTAAACATTCTCAAAATACTGGCTCCTCTGGAATGGATAAAGAAGATGTGGTACATACATGCAATGAAATATTACTGAGCCATTAAAATGAATGAAATAATGTCATTCATAGCAACGTCTATGGACCCAGAGATTGTCCATCCATCCATACTGAATGAAGTAAGTCAGACAGAGAGAAATATTGCATGATGTCCCATATATGTGGAATCTAAAAAGAAATGAGACATGTGAATTTATTTACAAAACACAAAGAGCCTCACAGACTTAGAGAACAAACTTATGGTTAACAGTGGGGAAGGTTGTGGGGATGGGATGGATGGGGAGTTTGGGATGGTCATGTACATACTGCTATATTTAAAATGGATAACTAACAAAGACCTACTGTATAGCACAGGGAACTCTGCTCAATGCTATGTGGGAGCCTGGGTGGGAGGGGAGTTTGGGGGAGAATGGATACATGAGTATGTATGGCTGAGACACTCTGCTGTCCACCTGAAACTATCGCAACATTGTTTATCTGCTATAACCCAATACAAAATTTAAAAATTCAGAAAATTATTGCCTCTGATCATCATATTGAACTATGAGGCAGTAACTGCTTTAATATCCATTTTCCAGATAAGCAATATGAGGATTTGAAGAAAACGGCCACCCAGTTAGTGATAAACCTACTATTCTGCTTCCAGAATCAAACTTTTTCCCTTTTTGAGTTTAGATAAATTTACGCAAGTGTCGTGCATGAGTGCTAAGTCACTTTAGGCACATCCGACTCTTTGTGACCCCATGGACCATAGCCCGGCAGGCTCCTCTGTCCATGAGATGTTCCAGGCAAGAACACTGGAGTGGGTTGCCATGCCCTCCTCCAGGGGATCTTCCTGACCCAGGGATTGGACCCACGTCTCTTAGTCTCCTGCATTGGTAGGTGGGTTCTTTACCACTAGCCCCCCCCACCCCACCCCGGGAAGTCCTGTCCGCTTTCTTATTTGAGTATCTAGCACTGAACTTGGCACCAAGCTGACAACCAGTGATTGATGAGCAGGGATGAGTGGACAAATGACCATGGAGGGGATCTCTGTGAAGTCAAGTGGAAGCTTCACCTCCATGCCCACAGCATCTTGCAAGGTGCCCAGCACACAGTGGGCACTCAATAAATGTGCAAAGAATGACTGCTGCCATGACTCAATGCATGCGGACCCAGGGCTCTGCTTTCTCTGCAGAAGAGGGAGAGATGCTGTTTGATGCCTATCTCCCAAGCTAAGCCTTTTCATTACTTTCCCATCCTCCACAATAACCACATAGAAATGTGCAAAGAAAACGGTTATGTTATATCTGGTGTCCTGCTGGATTAACTTGTGGCCCAGGGGACATTATCAGTGCCAAGGATCATAATCCTTCACTCCCTATCTCTGTGCAAACAAAACTGACAAAACACTCCCAGGGCTCTGGGAAGTAACCTTCACATTTGTGAGCGGCCGGCTCTACACGCTTTCCTCCTGAGCGGGGGTTCCCCATCCCCTCCTCATCTCAGGAAGGAGGCCGGATGGTCCCACCAGCATCGTGTAGGGTATCAGCAGCTTCACCCCGGTAAGGTAATCTGACATGTGTGAAATGAGCCCGCTTATCAGTGAGGAGAGTGCCCAGCAGCTTTTAGGGATTCGGGAGGGACCTGCTGGCCGCTGCAAATCTCTCACCAGTGCGCTGGAGTTTGACACTTAATATTCAAACCCAACTGCAGGCTATGTACTCAGAGGATAAAACTTGGTAATAGCACACAGACTGATGGGCTGAGCATACAAACCTCCAGTGTAAAGACTCACTTAAGAGCTTTCTGCCGCAAATGGAACTGGAAGGGAGGGAGGGAGAGAGGTCGGGGGCGAGGGAGAGGGGCTGGAAAGCAGAGTCACAGTGAAAACAAGTGAGGGAGAACCAGCATCAGAATCCCCAGCGGAATCCAGCAATCTGATGGTGGTGGGGCTAGTGGGGCTTAGAAGAAACAAAATAACTAAACAAAGATGTATATTGCTTATCCCTTTGTCTCCTTAAACAATACGGAATGACTTAAAAACACAGTACAATAGCTCATCGTTCTGTTTAAATTCATCGTATTTATATTCATTATTTTTCCCACCAGGGACTCAAAACAAGAGGAACATTTCTGGAATTACACATCATCACAGAGAGACATGCAGAAGGACAATCTAGTACTTACGTGCCAACTGCCAAAACACAATTTCCCCACGTGCATTAACCTAAGAAGACTCTACACTGTCTAGCTAATTTGATAGCCTCTTGGAGAATCTCATACAGGGCTGAGCATGAAGTAGGCGCTCAATCACTGCTGATGGGTGAGAGTTATTCTATAAGAGGGCGCATTCATATCTACTGTTCCCCATTTTATAGAAGTTCTGAACTAAGCCTGCTTAGACCAAAGGAAGTCAATGGACCTAAGTGGCCCATGTGTACACAATGTTTAAACCATTTACCATTTAAAATAATTCATGAAAAACTTGCTGATGCTGAAAAACCAATATTAAATATCTAATTCTGACTCTTCCTGATAAACCAAAATATCCAACCGCACTGGGACCATATTTTGCACAGCAAGAACCTCGTGAGCTGAGTAGCTGATGCTTCTTTTAGAAAAGGTGCATGCTCTCCCCAGCCCCCATCTATCTCAACTGTCTCGAGTCATGTCAGTCATATATGTTACCTGTTTGACCCTCTGTAGGCATTTGGGTACCTGATGTCTGGTTCACCTATTTAGAGTGTAAGGTAAACACTCTATCTTCATTTTATTCACTGAAATGCTTTTTACTCTTAGGATAAACATCCATGCAATTCTTCCCTTTGCCCAACTCCCTGCTGGAATTTTGAGATGGCACAAACACATGCAGGCATATTGGCTACAAGAAGAGAATATAATCTGATGGAAGCAATCTAAATGGCCATTGACAGATGAATGGATAAAGAAGAGGTGGTACCTATATGCAATGGAATACTACTTAGCCATGAAAAGCAGAGAAACTGGATCATTTGTAGAGATGTGGAAGGACCTAGAGTCTGTCATATGGAGTGTAGTAAGTCAGAAAGAGGAAAACAAATATCATATATTAACGCATATATGTGGCATCTAGGCAGTTGGTACACAGATTATCTCATTTGCCAAACAGAGACACAGACACAGAGAACAAATGTATAGTTGCATTTGTTGGGGGGAGGTGTTGGGATTGGGAGACAGGGATTCACATATATACAGTACTAGGCATAAAACAGAAAACTAATGAGAACCTACTGTAAAGTACAGAGAACCCTACTCAGGGCTCTGCAATGACCTAGATGGGAAGGAAATCGAAAAAAGAGGGGACATACGTATACATATCGCTGATTCACCTTGCTGTATGTTAAAACCTAACATGACACTATAAAGCAACTATACCCCAATAAAAATTTTTAAAAAAGAAGAATAAAGGTTGACTCTCTGATGACATTCTGAGTAAAGTGGCTTTTCCCTTTTCGTTCTCATTATAATTGCAGAAATCTTTCAAAGGGGTGGGCGGATCTCAACCAACACACTGAGCTTTGAAACCAAAGTTTTTGATGACCACATCACTGGCTCACACATATGACCCGCAGTGGCTTCCTGAAGCCTGCGGAATGCTAGAAACTGCTCAGTATCAGGGCTACAGAACAAGCTGACCTGTCGCAACAGTTCTAGACTTCTTGTCTCTTGACCATCTGATGCTCTCCACTACCACCCAGACGCCACATCTCCTGGGGCCTGCCCCATATGTCTTCCTCCCTCTGGTGTCTGAGGTTGTACTCATCCTCATTCCTTTGGCTGGAATCCCATTCCTTGATCCTTTGCAGAGGAAAACCACACCCGTGCTTCATGGTCCAATTCTAATATCATTTCCCAAGAGGAGCTGGAATTAACTCTCCCCAGTCCACGAAGGCTAAACTAGCCCCTTTACCCTTGGATTTCTATGATCCTCTATTCACATGCCCCTACTAACAGCAAATCTAAGTTATCACAGAGTGGTTTATCTCATAGATATTTATTGCTTGTCTCTGTCCAAACTTAGACAAAGAGCTTCTTGAAGGGAGAAAATTATTCCACTTTGTGTCTTGAGAGCTTATCAAAGGACCTGGTCAACACACACCTAAAGCAGAAAATGATGAGCCCAGACACAGCTGTAAGGACACTCCAGAGAGAGGGATCTTAAATCTTACTGGGGAGGATCAGCACAGTTTCTCAAGAGATGTAAGTTTTGAGAGGGTATCAAGATGCTTGTTTCTTGGAAGAAAAGCTATGACAAACCTAGACAGCATATTAAAAAGCAGAGACATCACTTTGCCAACAAAGATCCATATAGTCAAAGCTATGGTTTTTCCAGTAGTCATGTATGGATGTGAGAGTTGGAATAAAGAAGTCTGAGTGCCTAACAATTGATGCTTTTGGAGATCAAACCAGTCAATCCTAAAGGAAATCAACCCTGAATATTCACTGGAAGGACTGATGCTGAAGCTGATGCTCCAATACTTTAGCCACCTAAGGCAAAGAGCCAACTCATTGGAAAAGACCCTGATGCTGGGAAAGATTGAAGGTAAAAGGAGAAGGGGGTGACAGCAGATGAGATGGTTGGATGCCATCACTGACTCAATGGATATTAGTCTGAGAAAACTCTGGGAGACAGTGAAGGACAGGGAAGCCTGGTGTGCTGCAGTCCATGGAGGTGCAGAGTTCGACATGACTTAGTGACTGAACGGCAACTGTTGTAGAACTATTAATAAGAATGTGGACTTGAAAGCCAGAATGCCTGGGTTTAAATTCCAGCTCCAACACCTCCTGGATACATAAAGCATATTAATCCTTATTATTTGAGCTGGACTATGCAGGGCAGGTATGATTTAGTCCTGAAGGAGTGGACATACCCCAAGTTGGGGAAAGAGCACAGACAGAGTCAGGGAAGAAGGGAACTGCAGGAACCCGAAGTCAGCCATATCGTAACCTCCGGCATGTCATTGCGGGTAGTGGACAATGGGTTGAAACAGGCTGGAGCCACATCAAAAAGGACTTTGAATATCAGTCTAGAATTTTTTTTTTTTTGATCTGTGTTTTGTAAGAAGTAGAGAACTGGAATGTTCAAGGATGTGGCTCCCAGGCTGGGGTTTAGTTAACTCTTTCTTTTAGGCAAGTCTCTTCCTAACCACATCTGGAGAACAGCAAAGCTGTTAACAGGGATGTGCGAAGTCAGACATGGACAGTTCAGGGACTTTTTGACAATGTGCCAATAAGATCGCTCATGTGGAAGGAGCAAAAATCAGTGTGAGCAGAGGAATTCCCTAGGCTGAAACACACGGGGAAGAAGAGGCACCCTCTCCCATCATTTCATTAGTTTCTTTAAGACATTAATCTAACACTCCACAAGACAAAGCAGGGCTTAAAGCCGATAGAAACATGGATATGAATGGGTTGGTTTTAATGTTTGAGCATCTCTGTTTGACAATGGATTATGGAATGATTTTAATGTCTTGGTAAATTCTCCAAGCTACCTCCCACAAAAAAAAAAAAAAAAGAATTCATATATACTTAGATTTTCTTTAAAATATTTTTTTGAAACTGTTTCTTCCTCTGAGAAGCCACTGGAGTGATTCCTACCTGTTGTATGTTATACTTTGTGGAAAAAATATTTTATTAGCCACACCTTCCTTACTTTAATGTCAGAGTTTAAAGGTACACCAGGATTCACTGAGAGTAGCCATATACGAAAAGACATTCTTTTATCTTAAACAGTTTAGATCTGAACTGAAAGTGCATTGTCACACATACACACACACACACACAAACACATACACTCCAATAAGAAGTCTATAGTTTTGGCAGATCCTAGAATGCAATGGCACCCCACTCCAGTACTCTTGCCTGGAAAATCCCATGGATAGAGGAGCCTGGTAGGCTGCAGTCCATGGGGTTGCTAAGAGTCAGACAGGACTGAGTGACTTCACTTTCCCTTTTCACTTTCATGCACTGGAGAAGGAAATGGCAACCCACTCCAGTGTTCTTGCCTGGAGAATCCCAGGGATGGGGGAGCCTGGTGGGATGCCGTCTATGGGGTCGCACAGAGTCGGACATGACTGAAGCGACTTAGCAGCAGCAGCAGCAGCAAGAGGGGAAAAAAGTGAGTAAGAGAGAGACTGGGAAGAGGAAAAATAAATTGCATGTCTGGCGCTTCCACCATGTCCTGTGGTCTCATCCTGGCAAGAGAAGGCCTGACTTTCAGAATCTCCTCTAGATGAAGCATATAGTGTCTAGTGTGGAGAGGATCATACCCTTTATTTGTAATTGTACATTTCACGCAATAATAAAAAGCTACCCTGCACCACCACGGACACCTTCAGTATTAACTGAGCACCTAAGCGGTACAAAAGCCTTTTGTCCCCCGTATGTGTTAAATGTGTCGGGGCCACGATAGGAACACTGTTCTAGTGCTACTCTCCTCTGCTTTCCGCATTCACACACTAGTCATACTGAATGAAATTACTGCTGTTTATCATGACAATCCAAGCTGCTTATCACACGTGACTAATTATAACTTTCAGGCAAAGTGGTGGAATTCATGACAAGGTAGTTTCGGAAATGTAATCCTTCCGCTTTGTCTAAAAATGCTGTAGCCACAATTTCCCACATTTCTATACTCTTTGCCTCATTTTGCTTAAAAGCCTCGTCCCTCTCTTATAATCCTGTTGCCTCTTCTCTCTATTCCCCTCGTTAAGCTGTTATATTTCCATTTCATTCTCAACTATCAAAGGTATTCAGATTTCCCCATCCTCCTTTCTCTTTCTACACTGCTTTGTGAAATCATTATTCTCTCATTGTGGGCTGATTCTTTATATTACTCATTCAATTTGCTCTCCTTACAAATGGCCTCAAGTCTTTACTACATTCAGAAGACATTTGCATTATTTTGTTCCTTCAAATTGCCTGGAAGGTATTTTTTTCCACAGGATGCATCTAGCTCTACCTTTCCATTTTATAATTCTTATTCATTGCATCTTCTTATATGGCAGCTAGCTCTACTTTGATTCAAAATTAGTATCGTTTATGGATGAGACAGATGCTGGACATGATATGAAATGGAAAGCTAGTCAAACTGGCATAAGAAAGCAGCATTCGAGCAATTTCCAATGAACAGATATAGTTCCATAAGATAAGCACTGGCAGGCTCCTGTATGTTTCCCTTCTTCTTACTGCTGTGATTAAAGTGAGAGCTGGTTGGTGTGTACCAGCTAACATCTAAGTGACTTCCTCACTTCCTATTGGTTAGTGAGTGACTTCCCCACTTTCTATTGGCTAATGAGTGACTTCCTCACTTCCTATTGATTAATGAGTGACTTCCCCACTTTCTATTGGTTAGTGAGTGACTTCCCCACTTTCTATTGGCTAATGAGTGGCTTCCTCACTTCCTACTGGTGAGGAAGTGAGTGACTTCCTATTGGTGAATAAGTGAATGAGTGACTTTCTCACTTCTAGGTTACACTTCATATTGGGGTTTTATTCTTTGTAGAACCATTCACAGATAGAAAGTCTAGTTTTTCCACCAATCTTTTATTTGGCTGTGCTGGGTCTTCAGTGCAGCAGATGGGATCTTCCATCTATACTGCAGCTTGTGGGATATGTGCTTGAGGCATGCGGGATCTAGTTCCCTGACCAGGGATTGAAAACAAGACACCTGAATAGGGAATGCAGCGTCTTAGCCAGTGAACCACCAGGAAAGTCCCCCTCCATCAATGTCTTTCCACTCTTCCCACCAAATCAATGAAATGAAAGCTGGGACATGAACATCTGCAAAGACTGTTCAGTGGTGTGATTTGAAGGAAAGTTCATCCACATTTCTAAACAGATTCTTTGTTAATCTAAAAATACAACCCCCCCACACACAAAATCATTCTGTAACTTGTGCACAAACAAAGGACACCATTGGTAGAAAACAAATCATAAAAGCTCATTCTGTTCAAAGTCAGGTTGTTGTTCAGTTGCTCAGTCATGTCTGACTCTTTGCAACCCCATGGCCTGCAGCATGCCAGGCTTTCCCGTCCTTCACCATCTCCCGGAGTTGCTCAGACTCATGTCCATTGAGTCAGTAATGCCATCCAACCATCTCATCCTCTGTCATCCCCTTCTCCACCTGCCTTCAATCTTTCACAGAATCAAGGACTTTTCTGATGAGTTGGTTCTTCACATCAGGTGGCCAAAGTATTGGAGCTTCAGCTTCAGCATCAGTCCTCTCAATGAATATTCAGGGTCAATTTCCTTTAGGATTAACTGGAGATTGGATTGATCTCCTTGCAGTCCAAGGGACTCTCAAGAGTCTTCTCCAGCACCACAGTTTGAAAGCATCAATTCTTTGGTGCTCAGCCTTCTTTATGGTCCAACTCTCACATCTATGCATGACTACTGAGAAAACCATAGCTTTGACTATACAGACTGTTGTCAGCAAAGTTGGAACCCACATGTAATTGTTATTTAACCTTTCTCACACTCCTGGGAGCTGAAGGAAATAGTTCTGTGCCCTCCCAGAGTGACAGAGTATTAATGAGAAGCATTACCTTCAAAATGAATATCCAAGAATTACTAACAGCTCAAAAAACCTCAAAGCTCCAGGATCCCAACTCACCCATCCCCACCAGGGAAAACCAGGTTCCAACACTCAACCCAGCAGACAGGCATGTCGAGATTTTCTTCCCATATCTGATTACAGAGCTAAGTCCTGGCTTCAGCTACCGAACCAGTGAAGGCAAGCAGTAGACAGTCTTACTAATAGCATAAGCCTGAAGCCAGAGTTCCCGGACTCAAATCCCAGCTCTGCTTTCTCTTGAAAGTGCACCTTAATTCACTCATTTTTCTCAACCTAGAAATAATAAAAAAACCACCATGGTACTCACACTAGGATACTCATGTAAGTTGGGATGAAATAACAGATGCATAGTAGGAAGTATACGGGGTGGCACCCACAGGTTCAAAGTCCTTGTTGCTCTGAGTCGTCTGTGATCTAAAGAACTTCCCATCCTATCATGGAGGGTTCATTTGAAAAGGCTGAATCTCAGGCTGTAAACCACATCTTGTTGTGATTGGTTAGTCACTTAATTCATGTCTGACTCTCTTGCAATCCCACCAGGCTCTTCTGTCCAAGGCATTTCCCAGGCAAGAATATTGGAGTGGGTTGCCAAATTGAACCCACCTCTCCTGCATTACAGGTGGATTCTCTACCACTGAGCCACCAGAGGAGCCCCAACCTACATCTACTGAATCAGAATCTGCATTTTCTTTTTTTGAGTGCTATTTTTTAAAATATATTTTCTAAAATTTATTTATTTGACTGTACTGGCTTTTAGGTGCATGTGAACATTTAGTTGTAGCATGTGGGATCTTAGTTCCCTGATCAGGGATTGAACCCAGGCCCCCTGCATTGGGAGCACAGATTCTTAGCCATTGGACCACCAGGGGAGTCCCAGAAAATGCATTTTAACAAGATCTCCTGGGTGATGCCTATGCACGAAACAGCTTGAGAAACACTGCTATAAATAACTTTGTATATCATTCTGTAAGCACTGTTGACCACAAATATTTTCTCCATAAATTTCAACAGCTTGGAGATGAAATTTTAAGGGGAAATAATCTTCCTATTTGTACAATGAATCAGAGCATGCCTATTTCCCCTGGGTACCACACTAAGAGCTACACTGAGTCAGGAAGTGGACGGATGGCTCAAATGCCTTCTGAATGTCTGTTTGTAAACACAAAAACTTTAGAGCACACCAAAGGCACCGATACCTAACACTGCCTATTTTTAACAAGAAATTGAAGCTTAATATGTAATAGGAAAGGGAAATGGGTCTCAGTTGAATTAGAAATCTCATCAGAAGAATGTATGTTTTACCAATATTTCCCATAGATGTTTCAACTTCAGGAATAATAGTGTGATAACGTTAATTTTCTCTAACATTGAGGTAAATGTGCTAATGTTAGACATTCATATATGAGAGAGGGAGAAAAGTTTTAGCGTGCTGTGTTACATGTTACACACCTATGTGTTCCTCTGTGCGTGTCTGCATGTACGCACATATACAGATACTTCAAGCTAGCAATCTGCAAAGATCTTCATTTCCTCCCTCCTATTAAATGTTTACTCACAGAGCAGATGTTTCTTAAAGCCCAACTAGATACCAGGAAGGAAGGAAGGAAGGCACTGCGCTGCGTTAGCAGTGGTGAGAATGACGCTGCAGGAAACCCCTGATGCTGTGAACGCACTGACGGTGTTGGTTTAGTCACTCTTGCAACCGCCAGGCTCCTCTGTCCATGGGATTCTCCAGGTAAGAATCCTGGAGTGGGTTGCCATTTCCTTCTCCAGGGGATCTTCCTGACCCAGGAATCAAACTCAGGTCTTCTGCATTGCAGGCAGATTCCTTACCAACTGAGCTACAAGGGAGGCCCTTGTGAATGGTGTAGTATTTCGTATTGTGATTGAAATGCTCAGGACCCGGTCTGACACACAGTAGGCACTCAAAACACACCCGTTGGCTAATTTAATGGGCACCATATTGGCATATACCAATTATAATACAGGACTGTTAACATGTTTGTTTTCTTCTGAAAATACAGCCAGCATAATTTTGAGTCTGAACAGATGGATGAGATAGAGCAAGTAACACCATGACTATTTTGGGCAGCACTCGTTGGCCATTTTAAATACGGATTAGTCACTTTGTTCCCTTAACCCTCCGTTTCAACTTGAGAATAATAAAGTGAACTGAGTTCACTCTTGGAGACTCACTCTGCGTGCAAATGCATTTTCTCAAGGTGCCACCAGTAGGGAGCAGATGACTTTAAAACACCCTTGGGTGGGGTGGTGAGACTGGCACGGGCTTCACTGTTCCCTCAGCATTTCAGATCCAGTCCCACTCAAAATGTACAGATCTCTGTAGGCATTTGGCTTTGGACTCTTTGAACGAATTCTCCAATTGGTCCATACTTCATTCATTCAAGTTATCTCCTGCCTGTCAAGTCTGTGCCGGGCACCATCCAAGGTGTAGAGAAGATATTGCCTTGACTGGAAACGCCATGAAGACACATCCTTGCCCCCACAGACTGTGAAGTCTAGGGCAGGGATGCAGAGATGGAACCAAGAAATACGTACCATCATGTGGGGTTATCAACTGCCCCCAAGTCCAGTCTTCTCAAATCAAAGGCTACTGAATGGGATGCACTGAGGATATCTATCACCCAAGACATTGTGTCTGGAGAGGAAGTCGCTACTACTCAGGGGAGCCTGGGCAGTGTCTGGGGAGCCACCGTTTCCTCTGTGCGGTAGCCTCAGATGACTCTTGGGTCCAGTCACTTAACAGAAAGACCCTACGTGGAAATTACCAACAGTACAAGAGGCATCAGCCCAGAATCCAGGCAGGGCCATCAGTGCGTCAGAGATCACTGATTCAGAATATGAGTGCTGGACTTCCCTTGTGGTCCAGTAGTTAAGAACCTGCCTGCCAGTTCAGGAGACATGTGTTCGATTCCTGGTCTGGGAAGATTCCCCACACAGTGGGGCAACTAAGCCCACGTGCTGTAAGTACTGAAGCCCAAGCACCTAGAACCCATGCTCTGCAAGAGAAGCAACCGCAGTGAGAAGCCTGAGCACCTCAACTAGAGAGCAGCCCTCACTCCCTGAAATTAGAGAGAAGTCCACAGGCAGCAACAAAGACTCAGCGCAGCCAAAAATAAATTAACAAACATTTTTTAACAGAATACGATGACTTAACTTTGAGAACTCACAAAACGTACCCTTACATTACTCATGACTGTGATTTCACCATCCGTTACAATGTTAACCCTGAAACTACCACATCCTAAGCAGAGTAAATATGTCTAATTCCTACAGTTATCAGGAAAAGCAGGTGCAAGCTCGTCCACTGATGAAGGAGAAAAGGAGGCGTGGAGATGAAGAAACTCATCTAAGACAAACCAGAAAGAAGGGAGGTCATCACCGAGCTTGGATTCACACCAAGGTCAGACATCTCAAAGATTCTCCCACATCCAAGTCAAGACTTGGGGACTTTGCCCGAGTCACTGTCAGTGAGAATGTGTCTTTAGCGACTCATTTGAAGGCATAAGGAGACTCGGCATTCAGAACCCTTTAGAGAAGAGAGAAGAACAATGGTGGGGGTTAGACATGGACGTCAGAGCATTGATGTCAGGCTGAGACTCTGGTTCTCATGAATTATTCGGAGCATTGCTTCAGAACCTACTTCAGCATTTCCCCAGGAAGGAAGGCCATACATTACCATTTATTATGGGTGGCAAGGGGGTGTGTAATATTAATATTTTGATTCAACACATTCACATGCCTTGAGCAGTAATAATGGTTTGGAATAAATAATGCTTTGCCAACTACAAGTTATCCCACTTTCAGAAAAGAAGCCTCCATGTACCTAATTCCGAGACTAATGATTTACTGTTGCGTTCCTCCTTGGGTTACACTTACACCCATGTAAATAAGGTGCTTCTCAGTAGAATCTGCTGTCTCCAAGAGAACCACAGTTTTCACAAAGAGGAGAGAGGAGGTGTGGAAGCTACCCAGAATCAGAGCCTCCTTGGATGTTGTTGAGAGACTCTTTTCTCCTTCCTTGGCCGATGTTTGGTCGCTAAGTTGTGTCCTGCTCTTTGTGCCTCCATGGTCTGCCGCACACCAGGCTTCCTTGTCCCTCACTGTCTCCTGGAGTTTGCTCAAACTATGTCCATTGAGTCGGTGATGCCATCCAACCATCTCATCCTCTGTCACTCCCTTTTCTTCCTGCCCTCTATCTCTGCCAGCATCAGGGTCTTTTCCAATGAGTTGGCTCTTCGCATTTGGATGGCTAAAGTATGGCGGTTCAGCTTCAACATCAGTCCTTCTAATGAATATTCAGGGTTGATTTTCTTTAGGAAATTCAGCTCCTATGCCCTCCAATTTCACACTTTCAGAAGTGGTCAAACTTTCCACTCCTTGATTCTTTCCATATTTCTAATAAAATGCCTTTGTCATGGCGGCTTATGCAGAACTTCCTACTTAGGGAGTTACATTTAGTATTTGGAATTCCAAATTTGTAACATAACAGGCACTGCCCACCCTCCATCCCAGTACTACTGTGACAGACCCCTTAATATTTTTGACCATTTTTTTTAAATGTTCCTTTCTCTTCATTTCCTATAGTAACTACGGAAAAAAAAAAAAAACTACAAGGGTAAAAATCCGAATTTCTGAGGTTTCTATCTATGCCTTTCTCAGTGTGATCCCACTGATTTTGAATGCTTCTTTTAAGCTGTTAGTTCAGCAAATTCCCCCATGCCCTAGGTATCAGGTAAGGGAATGACAAACATGCTCGCCACTTGAAAGTGTATTTGTTTTCACCTCATTTCCCAAACTGCAGTTAATAAGCCTGTAATAAGAAGAACCTAGAGGGATGGAATGGGGAGGGAGATGGGAGGGAGGTTCAAAAGGGAGCGGACATATGTATACCTATGGCTGTTTCATGTTGAGGTTTGACAGAAAACAACAAAATTCTGTAAAGCAATTATCCTTCAATAAAAATAAGTAAATAAAGAAGAAGAACCACGTTTTCTTCGTGCGATGATGTGAACAGAGTCCCAATAACTCTAAGACAACCCAGCAGAAATGTCATTTGACCAAAGACCAATGACTGATGAGGGTCGGGGCGGGGGCGGGGGGGGGAATAATCTCTGTTTCTGCCGGAGCCTCCAAGGTCTGGGGCATTCTGCTTCATGATTGAATATTGTTCAGTTTACAAGGTGGCATGAAAGATACCAAGGTCCTTCCCCTGCTTTTGGAATCACGCCTGACTTGTCCTGACTCAAGGAAAACACTCACACCGTATTAAAAGCTATAAAACATTGCTGCGGTGGTTTCTTCCTCAGGCATACAGGTGGGAAATGGCATTCAAAGAATAAAAACATCTGCTGTAAGTCTGTAGTTCCTCAAGCCAGCATCTCCAGCACTAGTTCCAAATGTGATGATTCACTTAGGCAGGATAGTGTAAGTTAGGGCCTCATAAGTATGGGCATTCTTCCAAATTTTGGCAGCTCACCAGCAAGCATGGTTGGGTTTGCTTTAGGTACAGGTGTGAACTGGGTGAAAATTGATTTCTGAACGAACCCCGGAGCTGCCCTGACGGTGTAGGCAAAGAGATTGATCGAACTAGTTAATTTCAGCGCCATTAGTGAAGCCAAAGAATGAACGGGGATAAAACTGCAAAGAGGAATTATATTTTTCTAGCTGCTAAGTAGATAATATGAATAATGGGGTGAAATGATTACCATCCTCCATTTGAGCACCCATGGCCTAGATGGCGTGTGAATCTAATTAATAGCCAATGCTCTTCAGAGAATGACATTCAAAACAAGCACAGGAAAAGCTCTCTGCCTCCAGCTCTTCCAGCACCATCCACACACCCACGAGGACCAACACAAAGAACTGCTTTTCTGCATGGTAGTCGTGTCCTTGGAAAGCCTCCTTTCTATCTTTCCCTCCAAACAAGAACAGCTTCAGGAACAAAGCTGGTCTCACATCAGACCAGCCGGAAGTTAGGCAATCAATTTAAAATGCCATCGCAGGTAATTTGGCCGTATCTGCCACTCACTGTCAAACTACAGAGGCCTTACCAGATAGGCAACTTCTCATTAGAGGACAATAGAGAAAGAAAAAGAATGTGTGTGTATGTGTGTGTCCCTTGTAGACCCTTCCACAATATGTCAGCCAAAATCACTGTTATCCTTTGACTACTGGCACGTAGACACATGTGGATGAACCAGCACAAAATCTACGAAGGTAGACACCACACCCTTCCTGCTATAAAAACCCCCCAACTTTTGGAGGGAGTATTCATTTTCTACTTGATGCTGGGTGATTCCTATATATACTATCTGAACTTTGGCCAGTCCAACCAAACCAAGAAAAGAAATGTTGATGTTTCCCTTTCAACCACAGAGTTTGCTTGAGAAGAAATGGGATAAACCTGAATATTCATAAAATTGAACCTATTCTCTACAGTATAAAACAAGTAAAAGTGAGGATTTTCATATCTGCTAGATGCAGAATCAAATCCTTGCTTACTCACTTTGCAACACTATCAACAGTCCATGGGATTCTCCAGGCCAGAATACTGGAGTGGGTGGCCTTTCCCTTCTCCAGGAGATCTTCCCAATCCAAGGATCGAATCCAGGTCTCCCACATTGCCGGCAGGTTCTTTACCAGCTGAGCCACAACAGACACCCGTGACAATGTATACAACATCTCGATCTCTGTTTTGAAATGTTAATTTGTTTATTGCTTTTGGCTGTGCTGGGTCTTCGTTGCTGTACACATGGGCTTTCCTTTCGTTGCAGTGAGTAGAGGCTACTCTCCCTTGCAGTGTGAGGGTTTCTCACTGCAGCGGCTTCTCTTGTTGAGGAGCCCAGGGTACTAGAGGTTCAGTAGTTACAGCACGTGGGCTGCGTTGCTGTGGCTCCCAGGCTCAAGAGCACAGGTTCAATAGATGTCGTGCATGGGCTTAGTTACTGCATGGGGGATATTCCTGGATCAGGGAGCGAACCTGTGTGCCCTGCATTGGCATGTGAATTCTTTACCACTGAGCCACCAGGGAAGTCCTAAAGTTTATTTATTGATTGGCCACACCACGTGGCATGTAGGATAGTTCCTTGACCAGGGACTGAACCCACACCTGCCACCACGGAAGCACAGTCTCAATCACAGGACCATCGGGGAAGCCCTTACTCTCTTGACATGTGGATTGCCCTACTTGTGAGCTAAGGGTACTAGTACCTACATAAGATGTAGGTTGTAAGGATAGATTAAATGAAATAATGTATACAAAATGCTTCTTGAAATATCTAGGACATACAGAATGCTCAGTAATTAAACAGGACTCCTTAGTATGCAAAACTCGCTCTCCAAGGTTCTGAAGACTCCCCAGTGAATAGTGATTTGATGGACAGATGCTTAAACATCCCTTAAGAGAAGGGACCCAGTACAAGGAGTGGAGAAGGCCCTGAAGTCACAGCCAGATAGATGTACAATTAATTGTGCAGAAAAGGAGACAAAAATTACCTTGTTAAAATCTCCCTTAGATTTTTCACTTTGAGATTACACCACCTCCATCTGTCTATGGGATGGGCACGCTGATCTGTGTGCCATCTGGGATTTTTCCTAAGAACTAGTCAATACTCGGGAGTTTAGCTGAAGACAGCTTCTCTCAAAATCAAAACTTTGAGGCAATTCCTTTAATTCAAAACTTGAACTTCTTGGCATGGGTAGGTAGTATTTTTTCTCTACTCAGAAGCTTCATAACTTGCCACTCTGAAGAGAATGTGTTTGTGTTTTGGATGATGATAAATGCTTATCCATTTCTGTCCCTCTACACCGCATATTATGACCTAATTTTCTTTCACTTTTTCTTCATTCAAGTCAGGCAAGAAGCAGCATGGCTTGTCACACTGCCTGGGCTCACTCTCAGACCAGTTCATAGAGTAGCAGTGAGATCTCAGGCAAGTTACTGAATCACTGTTGTCATCACGCCCCGCAGGCACTTATTATGAAGATTCAGTGAGAAGAAGTCTGTAGGAAGCATCAACACTATTCATGGTTTGCTGGTATTGTTCAGTCAATCCATCGTGTCTGACTCTTTGCACCCCCATGGGCTGCAGCACGCCAGGCTTTCTTGTCCTTCACTATCTTCCAGAGTTTGCTCCAATTCATGTCCATTGAGTCAGTGATGCCATTCAACCATCTCATCCTCTGCCGCCCCCTTCCCCTTTTGCCTTCAATCGTTCTATTCATGGTACCCAGTGAACACCCAAGAAATTCAGCTGGTTACTAGGAACACCGCTCTTAGTATTAATACCACTAGTGCCTCTCCTTACTCAACGATGCCACATAACAATTCGCAAGGACCCACTCCATTCCAGTTTCTTTTACTGTGAATATTATACCCCCTCCTCTGCTATGAATTCTAGAACAAAGTCCTTCAAGGCCTAGGCCCTTGGAGAAGCTGTTTCTTCCCTGGCACATTTGTGATGGTTTTCTCAATGACCTATTTATTCATTTTTTTTCCCAATGACCTATTTAATAACCTGATATATTATTTCAAAGTATGGGCTCTGGAGTCATTTTGCAATTCTCTGGATCTACCACCACAGCCATGAAATTAAAAGACACCTGCTCCTTAGAAGGAAAGCTATGAGAAACCTAGACAGTGTATTAAAAAGCAAAGACATCACTTTATCGACAGAAGTCCTTATAGTCAAAGCTATGGTTATTCCTTTTGTCATGTACCTATGTGAGAGTTGGACCAAAAAAGAAGGCTGAGCATCGAGGAATTGATGCTTTTGAACTGTGGCGCTGGAGAAGACTCTTGAGAGTCCCCTGGGCTGCAAGGAGATAAAATCAGTCAATCCTAAAGGAAATCAACCCTGAATATTCACTGGAAGGACTGATGCTGAAGCTGAAGCTCCAATACTTTGGCCACCTGATGCGAAGAGCCAACTCATTGGAAAAGACCCTGATGCTGGGAAAATGGGTGGCAGGAGGAGAAGGAAGTGACAGAGGATGAGATGGTTGGATGGCATCACCAACTCACTGGACATGAGTTTACACAAACTCTGGGAGATGGTGAAGGACAGGGAAGCCTGAGGTGCTGCAGTCCATGGGGTCACAAAGAGTCAGACACAACTTAGCGGCCAAAGGATAACACAAGCTCTGCCACTACCACACTGGAGTGAGTGGTCAGCGTACATGACCTCTCTGAGACTTACTTTCTTCATCTGTAAAATGTGACCGGGACCGTTCCTGTTCCATCCGACAGTTCAGTCGTGTAACATCTGTAAATTGCCTATCCCGGCATCTGGTGCAGAGTGAGCATCTCTGAATACTAGCTGCTCAGCATTATTAAATTTTCTGTCCCATTACATGCCCCAGCATAGGCTCAATTGATCTGAGCTCTCTTGTCTTTTGGTGTGCCAGTGTGCTGTCAACATGCAGATCTGTTAGGCTGAGCACTTTACTGGACACATCTGTCTGAAAACTCAGAGCAAAAGGAAAACATCACTTTACATATTAAGGCTCAGGCATCTGGGCCTGTTCCTTGGGTTTCCTGTTCATAAGTGGCTACACGGTCAGCATGGTCAAAGCCCTTGGGATGTCCCTGGTTTGGGTACTGACTAGGATGGACATGCAGGCCACCGTTTTCAACCCTTAATTTTCTCCTGCGATGAATTCTGATTATATAATTTCCCTATCTTAATTACTTCTGGCGACACTCCTGCTCCTGGGGCTCTACAATGTCACGGCCACCTTCCTGTTTATTTCACCCAAGTGCCTGCGCACGTGTGTCCCCCACTTTAGATGCTGCCGGGACAGGGTATGCAAATTCAATGCCTTTAATCTCTCATCATAAATCAAACCTTCCCTTCCCTTAATCTGTCTCACTCTCTCTTGCCAACCTTTCTCCAATCTGTCTCCATCTTTCTCCTACTGAAGGTACCAGAAATAAATGCTTCAGACTAGGGGTGGGTGAGCTGATAGATATGAAACAAGGAAATAAGGAAGAGAGAGGAAAATGGAGAGAAAGAGCAAAGAGAGAGCCCCAGAAGTTGGAGGAAGAAAGGTGGGGAGACCACTGTCTCCGGAGGGGGGCTGCCATTCAGCCTACTGAGGCCAAGAAAAAAGGAGGGAGTCTCTGGAACAATACCACAATAAAATTGGCATAGAACAGTTTTTCTTCTGAGTTTCTGCACCAGCTCCATTTCAGTATTCCTTTTATTCCCCTCTCCAACCAACCTCCTCCCCTCCCCGCCAAAAAAAGGAATTAGCCTGTCTTTTCCAAGTGAGATCTCATTTTCTTCTTTTCTGCTATTTCTAACCTCTTTAGGGTTGGCTTCTATAATGTTCTCGGTCCACGTGCCTGTCCATAACACCTTCCAATTTAATATTGTCTGCAAATTTCATTAGCATGCAATTTACTTTCTCGTCCAGATCATTAAAAAAAAAAAAAAAAAAAGCCTCACCTAGACCAAGCTATTATGAATGGCTCTTCCTCTCGCCCCAGATCCCAGCCAAGTGGGAACATTACCATTTATCATTATCTTTTGTTTATAATCTTTCAGCCAGGTTTCATCTAAGCCGATTAGAACTAATCTTGATGGCAAAAAGGAAATGCAGATAAATAGAACCAAACCCCTACATTCAGGGCCTCACTCGAGAGAAAATATATGGCGTAGTTAATGGTCAATATTTTGTTTATCTATCATGTCTCCAACATAATCTTCCATACATTCTCAGCATTCTTTCTTCAAGACCAATACAGAAGTAGATTCACATTTAGTGAGAATTTTACAAGTACATTGAGGGGATTAAATCTGTCAGTCCCAATTGTTTGTTTCCATGGAATCTTTATCTCCCGCAGAATTTTGAAACCCCCAGGGATCAGGGCACTTTTCTGCAGAGGAAGCTCTTTACCAAATGTCAAAAACTTATTTAATCTCTGATTCTCAGGAACCCACAATCTCCTCCAAAGTAGAGGGAGTTTTGCCACCAGCCTTGGCACTTGGTGCGTGCTAGTTAGTAAAGTTCTATTTATAACTTTAATGAGGCTAAAACAGCCATTTCTTAGCTAGGTGCCAGATACTGAGATTGATAACAAGACTAATCCTAATATAATTCCCTTAATAATGGCTAAAAACCACTCAAGTATCTTAATACATCAAGATGTAAATGTTTTATAATACCCATAAACATCTTCAGAACCTAATAGAGTTAATTCCACAGAGATTGAAACAAGTAAGAGGTGGTGCAAAAAATCAATTTGGCTTTCCCTCCAATGATTTATCTTCACCATTCCCAGGATCAATTAATTTTTCACTAAGAAAGTGTCTAATGAAATTTAGGACCAAAGGAATGACACATAAAACATCAACCTTGATTCAGATTCACCTAATGGGTTAGACAGATTTCAACCTTCATGAAGGGGGGAAAAAAACCCTCCATGAAAATCGACAGTAGTTTATGGTTGAGTAGCAAGAATAGTTTGTTGAGCTTCTGATATGAACCAAAATAATTCCCACCTGCTCTGTTTTAAGCTATATAGAAGTATCTACAAATTCTCTACATTTTAAATTACAGATAAAAGATTATGAGAGAGGGAAAAAAACGGACACAGTGTAACATTTTTGCATCCTAAAAATAAAATCTGTGTAAAGACTCAAGATAGTAAGAAAATGCTCAAGAGACTTCACAGATGATGCAGAAATTGTCACTGTTTCACTACTGAGCCCCATTTAAGACTCACCAACCCTGAAACAAAAAAGTACAATTTATTAAGGTAAGACACGATGCATAGGTTTATGCTTTATGCAATCATGTTAATGGCAGCCCACTCCAGCACTCTTGCCTGGAAAATCCCATGGATGGAAGAGCCTGGTGGGCTGCAGTCCATGGGGTC
The DNA here is from genome assembly GCF_014754425.2 of Oryx dammah. NCBI lineage: Eukaryota > Metazoa > Chordata > Mammalia > Artiodactyla > Bovidae > Oryx > Oryx dammah. The sequence continues at coordinate 162,351,030 of NW_024070186.1, read as the reverse complement.
TCGAAGAGTCGGACACGACTGAGCGACTTCACTTTGACTTTTCACTTTCATGCATTGGAGAAGGAAATGGCAACCCACGCCAGTGTTCTTGCCTGGAGAATCCCAGGGACGGGGGAGCCTGGTGGGCTGCCGTCTATGGGGTCGCACAGAGTTGGACACAACTGAAGCGACTTAGCAGCAGCATCATGTTAAATTCTGCCTCAGTGTGCCTCCATTTTTTTTTTTTTTTTTTTGCTGAGCCCCACACTTTCCCTTGTCTGAAGGAAAAAAAAAAAAAAGATTTGGAAGAAACTTCCAGGGCAAAGAAACATTCCTAAAAGAAAGGATTGCAAGATGAACACTTACTCCCTGGCACTGGGGCAGGAAATTGACTGAAATCATCTTTGAAAAGGGACTGAGCCTTGAAAAGGGTGATGTGGCCCCAGAGTACATGCCTGCAAAGTTCCTATCCCTCTTCATGGCTTGCCATAAAGTCCCTTCATGCAAAATGGCAAAGAGAGGCCCCATTTATGCAGCATAAAAATTAAGTGACTAATGGGTTATGTCCAATGAACTCCTTCCCACGTACAAACTAAGAGACCTCAGATTTTAATTCGTTCAGCTCAAGAGGACAGCGGAATATCATCACCTATCCAGCAATCACACGAAATTAAGTTTCTGGCCAAGCAAAAGTGAGCCGTGAAAGACCATGGAAAGTAACGGCGTTTCTTCAAGGGTTTTACGACACTGTGACTCAATCCATGCGAAGCAATGGGGTCTAAAGTCCTGTCCATCAGGATCTTTTCTATCTCTATGACAGGTCTTGACTCACCACCCCTCTTCCCTAAACTCCACGTTAAAGGATACAGGGGGACTTCCCCGGTGCTCCAGTGGTAAGACTCCACACTCCCCATGCAAGGGGGCCTCGGTTCAATCCTTGGTCAGGGAACCAGATCCCACATGCTGCAACTGAGAGTTCACATAGCCCACAACTAAAGATCCTGAGTGCTGTAACTAAGAGCGAGTGCAGCCAAAGAAATATCTCTTAAAATAGACAAAATTATAAAAGCAAACGAACAAAGGACATGAAATACAAGCAGGAAGGGAGCATTTCAAATCCAAAGACTCCATATGTTTCCCCGGGCCTACATGATAATTGATACCTTGATGATATAAAATCCATGAGTCATTACAAAACAGGAATCATTTTTCTGAATCACTGACAGTTCAGTTATACGTGCTCAAGTTCTATGGAGATGCCATTATTTTTGTTTTACAAAGTGACAACCCATGCTCGGGTAAGAGAAGAAGCTGTTTCCCAGTTCCTCTGGAAAAAATAAATTTACTTACATTCAATTCACTCAACAATTTTTTTTTCAAGGAACACCTGTCAGAGGTCAAGCACTGTTCTAAGAATTGAATAAAAGTGTGACATGAGATGAGTATGTGGGTGAAGGAGTGTGTGTCAGTCGCTCAGTCGTGTCCGACCCTGTGACTCTGTGACTCTGTGAACCATAGCTCCCAGGCTCCCCTGTCCATGGGATTCTCCAGGCAAGAATACTGGAGTAGGCTGCCATTTCCTCCTCCAGGGGATCTTCACAATCCAGGGATCAAATCCAGGTCTCCAGCATATTACAGGCAGATTCTTTACCATCTGAGGCAACAAAGAAGCCCATGGGGGAAGGAAAGGGTAGGACAAATTCATAGAGTAACATGGAAACATATAATTACTATATGTAAAAGTGAGATTTGCTGTATGACCCAGGGATCTCAAACTGGTGCTCTGTAAAAACATAGAGGGGTGGGAAGGGGTGAAAGGTGGGAGGGAGGTTCAAGAGGGAGGGGACATATGTATACCTATGGCTGATTCATGTTGATTAATGACAAATCAACACAATATTGTAAAGCAGTTATCCTCCAATTAAAAATAAATAATTAAAAAAGATGAGTATAACCTGGGGCTTCCCTGGTGATTCAATGGCTAAGACTCTGTGCTTCCAGCTGGGAGCAGGGGGTGTGGCTCAATCCCTGGTCAAGGAACTACAACCCACACCCTCCAACTAAAGATCACATGTGCCTAACTAAGACCCAGAGCAGCCAAATAAATAAATAAATAAAAACATGTTAAAAAATGAGTGTGGCCCTTATCTTCATGGAATTTCCCCTCCAGTAAGGAACAGAGATAATAAGCAAATGAAAGAAACAATGACAGACTGTAATAAGTGCCATATCTATACACCAATTAATGCACGAGATACACTGGAATCCAACATGAAAAAGGACACATCGAGGATGTACTCATTACCAAATTAGCACGATCCCCAAACTCAGAGGATAGGAGACAACCTCGCCTGCAATTAGATAAAAAGATCCAGGCCACCATCCTGAAGACTGTCATAAAATCATTCTTTCCCTTCGAGTTATCTTCATTAATCTTTTCCTTTGTTGCATGGGAAAAGATATCTTAATGAGGTAATCTTTTAAAGAAAAAATAAAACTTAAAAAAAAATTTCATCCCTGCCACCTGTGAGAGAAGACTCACTATGTGCAAAATTAAAATAAGCTATGAAATTATAACCATCAAAAGGGTTTGGCACAAGCATCAACACATGAAGTAATGGGATGAAATATATGGAAACCCATCTCAGCTTCCGTGATCATTTAGAATATAATAAAGCTGAGAAATGGTGCTGAGCAAATTGTTGAAAATATTTGGTAGAGATTATGATATTGTTCCTTCTGTATCTGACAGTATCGATCACCATCACCACACTAATTGGCAGCCAAAAGAAATTTTTTTTTTCTTCTACTTCTTGCTAATATTATACCAATGGTTTCCTTAATAAATTGTTCATTATTCCAAAGCAGGTTTTTTATTATAGTAAATCATATAATAGCACCATGCTGCTCAGTGGAAGAATATATGCCCCAGATTTGAGTCCCAAGTTCACCATATCAAGCCCATCTGAACACATCACTATTTTTCAGTCTTATCGTCCCTCTTATGCCAAAGGGAAATCAAGGAGTTAAAAATTTCTATTCCACGGGGTAGTCTTTTTTTTTGTTCTTTTCCTTATGGAGTTTATTTTTTAATTAATTTATTTTAATTGGAGGATAACTTCCCTTGTGGCTCAGCTGGTAAAGAACCCACCTGCAATGCAGGAGACCTGGGTTCAATCCCTGGGTTGGGAAGATCCCCCTAGAGAAGGGAAAGGCTCCCCAATTCAATATTCTGGCCTGGAGAATTCCATGGACTATACAGTCCATGGAGTCGCAAAGAGCTGGACACGACTGAGCGACTTTCACTTTCACCTTACAATATTGTGATGGCTTTTGCCATACATCAACATGAATTGGCCACAGACACATATCTGCCCACCCCCCCCAGCATCCTAAACCCCCCTCCCCCGTCCCTCCCCACTCCACCCCTCAGGGTTGTCCCAGAGCACCGGCTTTGGGCGCCCTGCTTCATGCATGGAATTTGCACTGCTCACCTGTTTTACACAGGGTAGGTTTCATATGCAAAGGAGAGGAGACATGTGACAGAATTTTGAGAGGCGTGTGACGCTGCACGCACATCAGCAGTCATTGTTGGAGTAAGAGTTCACACGCGTTTGTTGGATGTCAGATGATAATTCTGCAGCCCCTGAAGCCTGACTAGAACGATCCCACCGAAGACGGCATGGGAGCCCACCCGGGTTGCATCACGACGGAATGAGTGCTCAAGGGACCTGGCCCTCGCTGCCATGGACCCGAGCGGGGCACACAGGGGAGGCAAGGCTGGGTGTCCCCACTTCCCCTCCAAACCAGAGGGATGAGACACCTCACGGTGAAGGGCTAAGGGCGTTCCCAACGCTGGGCCTCTGAAGGTTTTTGTCTATCTGCTATCCTCTCCTAAGCTATGCAGCTGGCTCCTTCTCAACATTCACAGATTAATTTAAATGTCACCTCCTCAAAAAGGCTTTCTCTGAGCATCCTATCTTGCTAAGCCTAGTTGCCCTCCATCTGTTCATCCCCTTCATAGCACTTATTATTTTGATTAACTCAAAAGTGTTCCTTTTAGTTAAGCATTTTAATTTCAGATAACTGCAGATTTACATAAGGGGCTTCCCTGGTGGCTCAGACAGTAAAGAATCTGCCTGCAATGCAGGAGACCCAGGTTCTATTCCTGGGTCGGGAAGACCCCCCCACTGGAGAAGGAAATGGCAACCCACTCCAGTATTCTTACTTGGAGACTCCCATGGACACAAGAGCTTGATGTGCTACAGAACCCGGGTTCCCAAAGAGTCAGACACAACTGAATGACTGACACACTAGATTCACATGAAGTCACAAGAAACAATACAGAGACAGTCTGTGTGTACCCTTTACCTGATTTCTCCCAATGAGTTGCAGAACCCGATGACTTTATCAGGTTGCTGTTGCTGTTATCTAGTCGATAAATCAGGTCTGACTCTTCTGTGACCCCGTGGATTATAGCCCAAGAGGCACCTCTGCTCATGTGATTTTCCAAGCAAGAATACTGGAGCAAATCGCCATTTCCTTCTCCAGGGGATCTTCCCGATCTCGGGATCAAGGCCATGCCTCCTGCATTGCCAGGCAGATTCTTTACCACTGAGCTGCCAGGGAAGCCCGTGGACAAGATGCTGTATTACAATAATATTAATACAGTCAAGACGGAACATTCCCATCAAACAAGGATTCCTCATGTTGCCCCCTCATAGTCATACCCACTTCTCTCTCTACTCATCCCTGGGAATGAACAGTCTGTTCTCTATTTCTATAATTTTGAAATTTCAAGATGTGTCTAGAAATTGCATCATAAAGCATGTGACCTTTGGGGACTGCCTTTTTTTTTGTTCACTCAGCATGACTCTGAAGATTCATTCAGATTGCTGATGCCTCAGTAGTTCATTCTGTGATTGCTGAGTACTATTCCATGGTATTGATGTACTGGGCTGTGTAACCACTGAAACATCTGGGTTGTTTCCAGTTTCTGGCTATTATGAATAGAAATGTTATAAGTGTTCCTGTACAGGTTTTATGTGAGCATAAGGTTTCACATCTCTAGGATAAATGCCCAGGAGGAGGACAATGGCTAGGTTACATCATGGTTGTATGTTTAGTTTTTTAAGAAACAAACTATACTTTTAAGTGGCTATACCACTATTCTCTCAGTAATGGGTGAGCAGTTTATTTCTCCACATCCTTGCCAGAAAGAGTGTTTACTATCTTTTATTCCAGTCATTCTAATAGAAGTGCGCCAAAATCACATTGCAGTTTTAATCTGCATTTCCCTAATGGTTAATGAAGCTGAACATCTTTTCATGTGCTTACTTGCCATCTGTATATTCTTCCCTGTGAAATGTCTCTTTACGTCTTTTGACCACTTTGTAATCAATTTCTTTGATTTTTTTTATCATTGAGTTTTGAGAGTTCTTTATATAGTCTAGATTCTAGCCCTTTGCCAGAAGGTTTCTCCAAAGCTATAGTTTATTTTTGCAACCTCTTAATGGGATGTTTTGAAGAGAAAAAGATTTTTAAAAAATGCTGATGAAATCAGAGTAATCGTTTTCTTTCTTTGATGAATTACACTTTGGGTGTCAATTCTGAGACCTCTGCCTAGCTTAAAATTGCAAAGATTTTCTCTCATTCTTTCCCTAAAAGTTTTACAGTTTTATGTTCCAGCTCAGAATCCATTTTTGTATAATATGTGAAATTTAGGTTGAATATGTCCAATTGGATTCTCAATTTTCCAGCACTGCACACTGAACAGATATTATTCCTCCAGAGAATTGCTTTTTCACCTTGGTCAAAATCAGTTGGGGATATCTGTGTAGATAGATCTAATTCTGGGTTTTATATGGTTTTATTGACCTATTATGTGTGGTGTTGAAGAAGACTCTTAAGCGTCCCTTGGACTGCAAGGAGATCCAACCAGTCCATTCTAAAGGAGATCAGCCCTGGGTGTTCTTTGGAAGGAATGATGCTAAAGCTGAAACTCCAGTACTTTGGCCACCTCATGCGAAGAGTTGACTCATTGGAAAAGACTCTGATGCTGGTAGGGATTGGGGGCAGGAGGAAAAGGGGACGACAGAGGATGAGATGGCTGGATGGCATCACCAACTCGATGGACGTGAGTTTGAGTAAACTCCGGAAGTTGGTGATGGACAGGGAGGCCTGGCGTGCTGCGATTCATGGGGTCGCAAAGAGTTGGACGCGACTGAGCGACTGAACTGAAGAATGGTCCTCGGAGCAAACGATTAGGGTGATACAATCAGGGGTCATTTTAAGTATTCTGTTTCCCTGGACCTGCTCCATAACTGCTCGCTGTGAACTGAGTTCCCCCATAAACAGAAGCAAATCTAGAGACACGGATTTAAAATGGAAACATTTGAACAAATACGAGAAGAAACTGTCACAAAAGGTGTAAAATTCTGCTACAGAGGAGCTAAGGGGGATGGGTTTGCTGTGCCCTGGACTCATGCATTTTAAAACACTGTGCTGAGGGTTTATGTTTACCCACTGCAAGATCGCTAATACATTCAGCCAAAGAGTGAAGCAATTTTAATATTAATAGGCTCTTTATGAGAATTTAATAACAAAGTCATAGCTTCCTTGTGTTGCAAGACACAGGGGTTAATTACTTCAAACAGGTTGGCAGGGAAAAGGTCAAATTTTAAAGCTGACCTTAACAGTTTGGGATAAATATATATAAAGGCAATAGCCTATTTAAAGCTATGGTGTTCAGTTTTCTTTGCAGTCTGAGAAACCATCACATTTTCCACCTGTGGATTCCACTATAGATGCTCAGAGAAACCAGGAACCTGTTTTTTGACACCTGGTAAGTTGTAGTCACTTTTAACTGAATTCAGTCCACTTCTTCATGGGAAGAGGAGGAAACAGACTTTTTAAGTGTGGATTTATTCTAGTATCTGTAGGATTGACACTTCACAATGACAGGAGTTTCCAGTCTTTCACCAGTGGTTTCAAAGAACCCACCCGCCAATGCAGGAGATTTGGGGGACACAGGTTCGATTCCTGGGTTGGGAAGATCCCCTGGAGGAGGGCATGGCAATCCATCCCAGTATTCTTGCCTGGAGAATCCCATGGACAGAAGAGCCTGGTGGGCTACAGTCCATAGGGTTGCAAAGAGCTGGACACGACTGAAGTCACTTAGCACACACTGGTAGTTTCAGACAAATTTGAGGTGAAAAATGAAGTGTGCTATTGAGGTTGTGACTTCTCTGCTTTATATAGGACCACTGCTGTTTGCAGTTAGGCGGCAACTGGATATTCCGATGCTCTGTTCCTCTAAGCCTACAGAGGAAGAGATACACGGTCCTGAGAATCCCTCCAGGCTCACCATAGCAGAGCAGGGAAATACAGATGGATAGGAGGGCTTGCAGTTCATCATATGCAGAATTGTGATGGATGCAACAAATTTCCAAAAAAAATATGAGTTCAATTTGTTGGCTTGGGAAATATGACCTTTAATTATCAGATTCTAAGCTGTGAATTTACATCAATGTAACTGATAAGCTGTTTTGTTTTGCTGTTTCACCCAGTATGCTCTAAAGATATTTCCTTTTATCGCTGCCCCAGATTTTCTCCCTTCATTCAGTTTCCTGGCTAGGAACCTGATCAGGGTTTTCCGTAAACAACTGATCTCATCCTCACAGCGGTGTCCACATTTTCCAGGCAACATGGGACTCCTCTGACACCACCACGTTCACATGGATGTGGCCACTTCTGCTACGAGTACACATCCCACCAGAAACGCTCACACTGGCAACAGAGAAGCCGATGTCTCTGCACTTGTCTTTTTACTTTCATCCGTCAGATGTTCACCGAATACCTATCAAAGGCCAGTCACTCTGCTGAAAGTAGCAGATTCCGCGGTGAACCAAACAAGCGAAAATGTTAGTGGCTCAGTCATGTCTGACTCTTTGAGATCCCGTGGATTGTAGCCTGCCAAGCTCCTCTGTCCATGGGATTCACCAGACAGGAATACTGGAGTGGGTGGGGAGTCACACCCTTCTTTGGGGGGTCCTCCTGACTCAAAGATCGAACCCACCTCTCTTGCATTGCAGGGGCCACCACGGAAGCCCCTGTCTGCTTATCCACAATCCAATAGGGGAAGGAGACAGAAAAGTAATTATAACATGATGAGATAATGGCTATGAGGGAATACCACAGGAAATCACCCCAAAAAAAAAAAAAAAAACCAGACTTAATCTTAGAAGGTCTGAGGAAGCGTCCCGTAAAGCAATGGGTTCTGAGATAAAACCCAGTATCAGTCAGGATAGGCTTGTACGCAGCTATAATAGGTGCCCCCTTGGGATCTCAGCAGCTTGCAGTAACGAAGGTCAGTGTCTTACTCAGGCTGAGCATCATCTGTGGCTTACCTGTGGCTCTGCTCTGCACCCTCATCTCCTGGAGGCTCAGGCTGATGAAAAGTGACTCTTGGGTCTCTTCTCGGAGGGAAAAGGGATGTGCTGAGTCCTATGCTGGCCCTAAAGCTGCTACCCAGAGTGACACCTCTCACTCCCCCCACACTGCATTGGCTGAAGCAAGTCACATGCTCATTCTTGATTTTTAAAAAGTCGAGCATGTAAAATCCTCCTTCAGTGAGAAGTACCACAAGGAGAGAATTCTAAACAATCTGTGAAGGAATAATAAATCTCCCATGCCTCCACAGCATAAGTGAGAGTTTCCTGTGTGAAACAAAGGTGCTATGAGGATGCAAAGGCAGACTAATTTTTTAACTTCTTATTCTGATTAAGAGGTGGCTCAGATGGTAAAGAATCTGCCTGCAAGACAGGAGACCAGGGTTCAACCCCTGGGTCAGGAAGATCCCCTGGAGAAGGGAATGGCTACCCACTCCAGTATTCTTGCCTGGAGAATCCCACGGACAGAGGAGCCTGGTGGGCTACAGTTCACAGGGTCGCAAAGAGTCGGACACGATTGAGCAACCAGCTCTTTCTTATAGCCGATTAACAATGTTGTGATAGTTCCAGGTGACAAGGCAACTCAGGATAAGGTAGACTATTCAAAAGCACCAAAAAAAGAGAGAGGAGGAAAAGGATCGAGGTGACTGGGGGAGAGAGAAGAGAGAGGCAGAGGGATTTGAAGAATTCCAAGGAGTTAGTTAACTGTGGCTGAAGCACAGGGGCAAGGAAGGGAGTGGAGACCGGATGCGAAGAAAAGCTTCCTTTCCCACCCTGGATGCACCAAAACAAATCTAGTGGTGGACACACACACACACACACACACACACGCGCGTGTGCGAAGGGCTTGGGAAGCGCTGATGTAAAGGAGCATCAAGATGTTTAAAGGCACATTTGAAACTAGGTTCTGGGACTTCCCTGGTGGTCCAGTGGCTAAGGCTCTGCTCCCAACACAGGGGGCCTGGGTTGGATACCTGCTCAGGGAACTAGATCCCACATGCTGCAACTAAGACCTGGTGCAGACAAATGAGTAAATATTAAAAAAAAAAAAAACAGGTTATTTCCCTTTAAGCAATAAATGGTGTGAACTGTTCAAAATGTCAAGATGAATGGAGGCATAAAGAAGGACAACAGGGTGACCAGACAAATGTGAATGCGCAAATGACATAATAGTCACTTTAGGGTTCCTGGTGTCTGTGACCTAAGCCATGGCCCCAGGTACTTGCCTGTTGAATGACTCAAAGGCAAAAACTGAATAAAGGGTATCTTTGGACCATCACTCCACAATTCTCTTGGTAATATTTAAGATAGAATGACATGAAGTGCGGATTAGGGCAAGGTTGGAGGGTGTGTGTTGATTCTCATCCATGGATTCACAATGGGTCAGAGGTGGTGCCCTACAGGAAGAGCTCAAAATTCTTTTATTCAACCATCCATCATATTTGCAGGTGGCACTAGTGATAAAGAACCCGTCTGCCAATGCAGGAGACAAAAAGACAGGGTTCTATCCATGGCTTGGGAAGATCCCCTGGAGGAAGGCATGGCAATGCACTCCATTATTCTTACCTGGAGAACCCAATGGACAGAGGAGCCTGGGGGGCTGCAGTCCATGGGGTCTCAAAGAGTCAAACATGTCTGAAGCGACTTAGCACGCATGCACACCATCACATCCTCATTTTACACTATGGAGTTAGGGAGTCTGATAGATGCTGGGAACTGAGTGGTAATCAAGGAAAATAAAGTCGCTGGGAAAGACAGAAATCAGATAAGCAAACTAACCAAACAATTATAAGATCTGGTGCCATGATAAGAAGAGACAATACACTTTCTGCCTGAGAAGAGCACGCTGAGCACAGAAAGGTCAAGCGGCTTCCCCCAAGACACGCACCTACCTACGATCCAAAACACCGAAGAGGCTGAAACTTAAGAGTAGTCCATCCGAGGGGAGCATGTACAAAGGTCCTGAGGAAGAGAAGTACATGGTGGGGCTGAAGGTCTCAGAGAAGTGCCCAGAGCGCTCTGAAGTGGGCCAAGAGAGACGGGGTTGAACAGATCTGGGTATCATTGAATTGCTCAGTGCCTTGTGGCCACTGGGAGGGTTCAGATTTCATTTTAACACTATTTAACTCACTTCCAACAAGAGAACAGTGTAATCCATTGGCTGTTTGAGGACAACGACCACTTCAGTGACGCTAGAACTGATTGCCGATATTGTGCAATTTTACTGGAGGAAAGCCAAGCACAGTCCATGCAGAGTGTATAGTGCAGGAAGGAGGGCTTGCCACTCCCTTGGACTTTAGTTTTTCTTCCTTCATGCTAGGAAGCTGCAAAGCTGGCATTCAGAGTGCTGTGCATGGGTTATTCAAGACAACACCAAAGAGCCCAATAAAATACATTCTGCAAGAAACCCAAAAAGGAACATAAGCCGAGTTGCAGAAGTATGATCACACTAAGCCTTATGATCATACAAGAGGAAATTATTGAGCTTCCAGTGCAAATTCACCAGCAGTCCAAATAAGGTCAAACATCATCCAGGACAACTGTCCTGATGTAAACGTGTTTTTTCCCCCCTCTTAGCCTCACTTGCGAGTAAACTGTTGGCTCACTTCACAGCTCAAGCAGATTTAATTCCTATTAATCCTGTAATAGTGGATGTTGCTGGTGGTGGTCGCTGTTGCCAATCCTTTTGGTTCTAACTCTCTCCCGCGGAATGGCATTTTGGGACGAACGCATTCGAGTTCACAGATGGAGTGGTGCTTTTCAAGGGAAGATATCAAAGATATTTATCAAACCATGGCAGGGAGCTTTGTGGGGGATAATGACAAATTTGCAAACAAAAAGAAAATGCTCCAGATTACCAAAAGAAAGGGAGTGGCACGCATGCCAGCCAGGAAGCCAGCAGGAGCACCAGCAGGAGCACGAAGCTCTGAAGAGACAGAGGGTGGAGGGGTGGGCTGGAGAGGAGCTGGCTAATGGAGACTCGGGCTCGAGAACTACCACATCTGTCAGAGCGAAAGACAGAGTCGGGGCGGAGGAAAACTTAAGGGAAATGATTTCATAGCTCAAGACTGCACTGATCCCATCAGGCAAGTTCATAAATGTACCTCCAAATACTCAGCGGTAAAGAATCCTCCTGCAAAGCAGGAGACAAGGGTTCGATCCCTGGGTCAGGAACATCCCCTGGAGAAGGGAATGGTAACCCACTCCAGCGTTTTTGCCTGGAGAATTCCATGGACAGAGGAATCCCTAGTGGGCTACAGTCCATTGGGTCACAAGAGTCAGACATGACTGAGTGACTAGACCACCACTACCGCCTCCAAATATGTTCGTTATTTTCCCCCCAAACAACTGAATGTTTTCATCAAAGCCTCTCCCATCATACTTTCACGTTAAAACAGAAGCATCCTTCTCCCTACCATCCCAGACTGGCATAAGAGTTTTCAAATGGACACCGTATGCTAGGAAATCCCAGGGTGATCAAGTACTTGCACACAAATGGATTTGACATGAAATTCTGGAAGGGGTGGTAAGTCTGTCACTATGGCGTTGAGCGAAGTCTCAGGACACCATCTTTGGTGGGGGTACTTGTCTCACCTGTAACTCTTGCCGTACCAATACTCGGACCTCCCCTGTCTACTAAACACGTCTGACTCAGCGTCACGCCAGTCTCTGGCACATGTCAGTCTTTCTGCTGTAACCCTTTCCCTGCCTCCTTTTCTGGGGGAACTTTTTCCTTTTCCTTTGGGCCAAAGTCGACTGTCCTCTCTTCAAAGGTCCTGTCCCCATCTACGCAGAATCTAAGATGGCTTACATCTCAACCCAGTGCCTCTTTGCAACTTCATCCTTGTGTCCTTGATCGTGCCAGCCACCATCTGTGATTTCCATGAGGACAGGGAGCTGGCCTGCCCTGTGTCCTGCTGTGACCCTAGTGTTTTCCGGGAGGAAGTGATAACTGAAGACAGAAAGGAAACCAGAGATGAGCAGGACATGAGCCCTGCTCACAAAGGATTAATCAGGCTTCCTATGCTTTCCACCCAAAGCAGAAATTACAAAGAAATCACAGCCCTTGGCCCTTTGTTGTGATTCTCCCCAGAATCTAAGATAATCCAGGGTTGATAAGGGGGTGAAAATTAACAAGAGCTCACAATTGTTGGAAAAAGATGCAACAATCCAGTTGACAGTCAAGTTAGCCACAAACACTTTTAACTAATGCCTATGAGATGTTTCGCCATAAACACAGTCTCCATCAAGATGGATGTGAATGTCAGCTATACTTCAAGTTGAAAAAATGAAAAAGAGGGACTTCCCTGGTGGTCCAGTGGCTAAGACTCTGTGCTCGCAGTGCAAGAGGTCTGGGTTCAATCCTTGGTCGGGGAACTAGATTCCACATGCTGCAACTAAAGATCCTGCACGCCTCAACTAAGAACGGGCACAGTCAAATAAATAAATAAATTTTTGTAAAAAAAAAAAAGTAAATATAAAATAAAGAAGAAAGAAGGAAGGAAGGGTGAGATGGACAGAAAAGTGACTGAGTTGTGTTAAGCAACTTTTTCTTTTTTTTTTAACTACCATATTATGACAGCTGAGTTCACCATCAAATTCCAATGTGACAGAATGGCTGCATTCGATCATTTCATCTTTTGGCACCTAAAAGGAATAATGACAAAATTCTGAAATGATCAGAACGAGCTACCCAGCCTTAACCTAGCTTCCACTCTCCTGAAGAACCTGTCTTTGTAGGGATGTTACTCCATCTCCTGAGACGACATCATAAAAATTTTAAAGGCAAAAGTTTCTCCTAGATCCTCTTACATCTCCAGCCCATCTTTCTGTCAGAGTTGGATAAAGCTTAAAGAGTGAACGAAGTTTACGAAACAGACAATTGAAAGAAAAAGATGGATGTGACCAAGAGAGGTATTCATGTTCTTCCAAAATCCCACTTATTTCTTAAGAAGCAACACAATGAACACTTCAGCAGGGCGTAAAGTTACACAGAATAAACACTGCTTTTCCCTGCTTCCTTTGTAAGTATGTGTAGCCACGTGACTAAGTTCTGGCCAGTGAACCGTAAGTGATACTGGTGTGCGTAACTCCTACAAAGGGGCCTTAAAACAAGAAATGTGACCTGGCTTCCTTGGTTCTCCGTGGTGCCTGTTGGAATGGGAAGGTGATGGTAGAAGGTGTTGTATCAGAAGGTGGTGGACAAGTGATGAGGATGGCAGGGTACCCAGACCAGAGAAGTACCATCCAGGAATCTCCACACCTGCCCTGCCCTTCCAAGTCTCTGGATTTCACTTAATGCAAGAAAAGAGTCAACTAACTTGTTAACATCACTTTTTCTTGGGATTTCTATCAATTTGCAACCTAACCTAACCCCAGCCTACCCAATGGGCCCGGGGGGTTAGGGGGAAGGAATTAACGTAGGCATTTATGAAGATGAAGCCTGGTGGAGTGGCTGACAACTGGAGGCCTGGTTCCCAGGATGAGAACGCCCCAATAAATAGCTCCTCTGCCCCTTTCTGTTCTTCTGCTCCGCACTGCATGGAAGAGCCATGGCAATGATTATATTCCGTATCTGACGTCTGGGGAGGCTAGCACAGCCAGTTGCTTGAAAGCAGCTTTCGCTTTGACCCATTACCTTGGAAGAGGTGAAACAAAAGGGTTTCCCAGGTGGCTCAGTGGGTAAAGAACCCACCTGCAAGGCAGGAGGTGCAAGAGATATGGGTTCATTAGACATGACTAAGCAGCTGAGCACACAAGGCTTTTAGTGCAAACCTATGAACAAACTAACAAGGACCTACTACTGTACAACACAGGGAACTCCCTCCCTGGGTCAGGAAGATCCCCTGGAAGAGGGCATGACAACCCAGTGCAGTCTTCTTGCCTGGAGAATCCCACAGACAGGGGATCCTGGCGGCTACCGTCCATGGGGTCGCAAAGAGTCAGACACGACTGAGAAGGCACACGGGCAGTCAGAACAAAGACAATTCTGCTCGAGAGAAAATAAACAAACAAACACATGAAAAGATGCTCAACATCACTCATTATCAGAGAGATGCAAATCAAAACCACAATGAGGTACCACTTCACACCAGTCAGAATGGCTGTGATCCAAAAGTCTACAAGCAATAAATGCTGGAGAGGGTGTGGAGAGAAGGGAACCCTCTTACACTGTTGGTGGGAATGCAAACTGGTACAGCCACTATGGAGAACAGTGTGGAGATTCCTTAAAATATTGCAAATAGAACTGCCTTATGACCCAGCAATCCCACTTCTGGGCATACACACCGAGGAAACCAGAATTGAAAGAGACACGTCTACCCCAATGTTCATCGCAGCACTGTTTACAATAGCCAGGACATGGAAACAACCTAGATGTCCATCAGCAGGTGAATGGATAAGAAAGCTGTGGTACATATACACAATGGAGTATTACTCAGCCATTCTAAAGAATACATTTGAATCAGTTCTAATGAGGTGGATGAAACTGGAGCCTATTATACAAAGTGAAGTAAGTCAGAAAGCAAAACACCAATACAGTATACTAAGGCATATATATGGAATTTAGAAAGATGGGAATGATAACCCTGTATGCGAGACAGCAAAAGAGACACAGATGTATAGAACAGTTTTTTGGACTCTGTGGGAGAGGGAGAGGGTGGGAGGATTTGGGAGAATGGCATTGAAACATGTATAATATCATGTAAGAAACGAATCGCCAGTCTATGTTCGATACAGGATACAGGAGGCTTGGGGCTGGTGCACGGGGATGATCCAGAGAGATGATATGTGGTGGGAGGTGGGAGGGGGGTTCAGGATTGGGAACTCATGTACACCCGTGGTGATTTCATGTCAATGTATGGCAAAACCAATACAGTATTGTAAAGTAAAATAAAGTAAAAATAAAAATTTTTTAAAAATGGCAAAAAAATAAAATAAAATAAATAAATAAAGCAGAAAGATGGAAATAACACCAGGACCCACAGACATCCATTTTAGTTTAAAAAAAAAAAAAGAAAAACAAGCTATGGGACGATGCCAGGGTTTTTCTGCCTTTTGGAAGGAAGTGAAAGCTGCCCATTTTCCTCTTACATACTGGAGTCATGAACCCCACACTCCTTCTCATGGCCTGTCGACAAGCCTATGCAGAAACTGAGTATCAAATGTTCTGCTGTTTACTCCAAAACAATTTCTGTCTTTGGTGCAGGAGGGTTCGACACATGGCTAGATGACAGCATTCTAAGGAGAAGATGAAAGAAAGTGTTAGTCACTCAGTCATATATCTTTTGTGACCTCACGGACCGTAGCCCACCAGACTCCTCTGGCCATGGGATTCTCTAGGCAAGAATCCTGGAGTGGGTTGCCATGCCCTATTCCCGGGGATCTTCCTGACCCAGGGATGGAAGTGTATCTCCTGCACTGGGAGCAGATTCTTTATCACCTGTGCCACCAGGGAAGCCCTAACTAACTCTACTCCAACATAAATTAAAAGTTAAAAAAAGTAGAGCCAGGAACAGGTTTACCCTGCCCCCTTGCCCCACTCCCGGTCACTCCATTCCTCCCCATTCCACTCAATCCCAGTCGCCTCAGGACTCCACTCCACTCCACGGTTTAGGCCATGCGCAGTCTGGACACAGCTGTGTGACTCGACACATTCTTCTACCTTCTGCCCAGAAGGCATATATTTACCAACCACATGTGATAACAATGAGGACATGAACCACGCACCCTGTGTGCAATAATTCAATCAGCCGTCTGCACACCTCATCCCTTTGACATTCCCACAAAGCCCAGGATGTATATACTTCAGCGTCCTCGTCATGTGGATGAGAAGACCGGTACACAGTGGTTCAGTGATACGCACCCAGTCACCCAGTCACAAGACTAGCGGGCTTCCCTGGTGGCTCAGATGGTAAAGGACCCGCCTGCGATGCAGGAGACCTGTGTTCAGTCCCTGGGTCGGGAAGATCCCCTGGAGAAGGGAATGGCGACCCATTCCAGTATTCTTGCCTGAAAATTCTATGGACAGAGGAGCCTGGCGGGCTACAGTCCATGGGGTTCCATAGAGTCGGACACGACTGAGTGCCTAACACTTTCTCTTTCACAAGACTGATAAGCTACAGGATGTGATCCAAACCCAGGCTTTAGGACTCCAAAATGTCCTCTGCTATAAAAGAAAAAGGGGATCTCAGGCTGCCTAGAAGAACCGTGCCCCCAGGGGAGCCTTTCCAGGGAAAGTTCATCAAACCCAGACAGAGCTGCAGGAAGGGAACAAAAGCCAGGGTCCCTGTACATCCAAGGGCTTAAAACATCTAAAAATCTAGTGGCAGCACTTTGGGGTCAACCGTGTGTCATTTAGAATCAGAGGGAGCTGCCTGGTCCTGAAACTTCTCTGCACTCAGCCGAGAAAGGCAGGTAGAAAGTAATCTAGGGCATCCATAAACCAAAGTTCTCCTCTGTCCAGCGATGACAAAGAAAAGTATGTTTAATCCCACAGCAATCTATCAAGTGTCATGGGATACAGGCTGCATATAAAGTGCCGCATTATTTTCAATGGGAGAACTTTCGCCCAGCTCAACAGATTTTGTAGAGGCAATGGGAATCTGGAATCAAAAGTCTGCAGATTGATGGTGGTGGCTGTTTACCAGAATTGAAAATCTCGAACACCATTTCTCACAAAGATACAGGAATTATTTAAACAGGACTGTGCCTAGAGATCTGAAAGAGGGAAAAGAACTTATTTTCATCAGGTATTTTTAAATCACCGATTCACTTACACTTATGTCTCTACTCCATACCCTAAGATAGTCTGAAAGAGGATACATGGTGGTGAATCCAGAAGGTAAAGAGACTCTGCAGAAGAGAAAAGAAAGAAGATATTTTGTCTCCATCTAGTAGGAGCTCCTTCAAGAGAAGGAAGTGGAGATGGAGACACACAGATATGTCTGCATACATTCATCAAGAAGGAGGCAGGTCATGCTTGTTTGGGTGTGAGCTGTGTGGAACTTTTCATGAGCTCCATTGTTGAACTTCACGTGAAGGATGAAAGGGGTAGGAAGGATGGCAAAGCTTTTTGCAAATGAAACAAGCAGAAAGCAAAGGAACAGTGATAGATTTAATTGGATAGTGGGTGACCTGGATGACAAACTGAATAAATAAACAATGGACAATCGTGTAAGTGAAGCTTGTATCCAATTTCAGTTGGAGTAATTAATGAAAAATTCATAGTTGTACACGCTTGGAATGTGCAACTTGAGATCTCTTGTCTGACACAGTAAAATTAAATACCCGATACACTGTCAGAAACAAACAATAATTTTGATGTAGAAAGTGAGTGTGAGAAACATCCCTGCCTTAGTATTCCATATTGTTATCAGGTGTTATAAATGGACTCGGAACCTTGTGGATTGATTCATTTATTCTTTATTTTTTTAAATAATGTTCAAAAAACTCATCTAGCCTAGTTAAAAAGTGAAATGCACAAAAACAGAGTAGGGGAGGATAAGGCTGGAAAACAGAGGGTGTGGGTCACGGTGGGCATTCAGAGCTGCTCAGTGGCTTCGAGTGGATCTGAGAAGTAATAGGGAGCCATTGAAAGTGTTTGAGCAGGAGCACAAACAGAGATGTGACTAGGGAAGATTTATTTGGAAACAGCTTACAAAATTAATCAGTGGATAAACACACACAATTCTCTGGTGGCTTAGATGGTAGAGTCCACCTGCAGTGCCGGAGACCAGGTTCAGACCCTGGGTCAGGAAGATGCCCTGGAGGAGAGCAGGGCAACCCGCTCTAGGATTCTTGCCTGGAGAATTCCATGGATGGAGCAGCCTGGCAGACTACAGTCCCTGGGGTCACAAAGAGTCAGACACGACTGAGGGACTAACACACAACACACGTACATGACACACTCACTCTTAAGAGAAATCCTTGCTTTTGACAGATAATAAAATTTGAGTAAAGGATATAGTCCTAAGCGGGGTCAAGGTGAATGACACAGTGTCTTTGCGATCGCTGTAACTTCAAGTATAATCACTTCTGGGGCTATTTCGGTTGATTATGCAATACAAACAAGAGCAAAGATGCTTCAGCAAATTTTCTTTCTAAGTTTCTTTAATGGCCAGCTGGTTCTGGAGGACTGAGTGAACACAGACAAAAATGCACAATTCTAAGGAGTTTTAAAAATAAATAAAATGCTACAAAAGATGCCAGGGTAAGGACAGTGTGAATCTTTGCCAGAAACTCACCATCAGATGTTGCTAACATTGCCTTTTAACACAGAGGGTGGGAAGAGAGACTTGGCTAACATCTCTGCTATAATTTACAGTAAATATACTGTTGCTCTGCCTGCGAGACCATCTTAAGTTCAGAAAAATAAAATACATCAGAAAAATGAAACATGTCCACTTCCTTCTAGATACCTCAGATCCCGATGATCCTTTTCTCAGAGCTCCTATAAATATGACATTTTGTTGTTGTTCTTTAGGCGCTAAGTCATGTCTGTCTCTTTTGCAACCCCTTGGACTGTAGGTGGCCAGGCTCCTGCATCCATGGGATTCTCCAAGCGAGAATACTGGAGTGAGTTGGTCATTTCCTCCTCCAGGGGATCTATCTTCCAGACCCAGGGACTGAAGCTGCATCTCCTGCGGCACCTGCATTGACAGGTTTCTTTACCATTGAGCCATCTGGGAAACCCAAACATGACATAGGCTCATGGCAATCCTGCTGGCAGTACACATAGGTGCTGGATCCACACATCCTTCTCACTTCCTGCTCCAAGGAGTACTCGAAGGAGTACCAAGGAGCCTTCGCAGGGGGTTCTCTGCTTCTGGTTCCATATGCCTTTTTCCCAGCACACCTCTATGAGCAATGCCTTCCTAAGGAACAGTTTCTCAACTGAAGGTGATTTTCACCTGCAGGGGACATCTGGCAATATCTGGGGACAACTTTGCTGGTTGTGATAGGGAGGGAGGGTTCTACTGGTGTCTAGTGGGCAGAAGTCAGAGATTTGCTGAGCCTCCTGAAACAAACAGGACGGGGTTCCCCAACAAAGAATCATGCAGCAGAAAATGGCAATTGTTTCAAGACTGAAAAGACTTGTCCTAAATACACGTGGATTATATTGGTTAACATGCTTTTCAAAATTCACAAATACAACTCACAGACTTAGGGAACAAACTTAGGGTTCCCAGAGGGGAAGGGTAGGGAGAAGGGATAGTTAGGGAGTTTGGGATCAACATGTACACTGCTGTATTTAAAATGAATTACCAACAACGACCTAGTGTATAGCACAGGGAACTCTGCTCAGTGCTGTGTGGCAGCCTGGAGTTTGAGGGAGAATGGATACACGTATCAGTTCAGTTCAGTCGCTCAGTCATCTCTGACTCTGCAGCCCCATGGACTGCAGCACACCAGGCTTCCCTGTCCATCACCAACTCCTGGAACCTGCTCAAACTCATGTCCATCAAGTTGGTTATGCCGTCCAACCATCTCATCCTCTGTCATTCCCTTCTCCTTCCGCCTTCAATCTTGCCCAGTATCAGGGTTTTTTCTAAAGAGTCAGTTCTTTGCATCAGTCCTTCCAATGAATATTCAGGACTGATTTCCTTTAGGATGGACTGGTTTGATCTCCTTGCAGTCCAAGGGACTCTCAAGAGTCTTTTCCAACACCACAGTTCAAAAGCATCAATTCTTCAGCATTCAGCTTTCTTTATAGCCCAACTCTCACATCCATATATGACTACTAGAAAAACCACAGCTTTGACTAGATGGAACTTTGTCATCAAAGTAATGTCTCTGCTTTTAGATATGCTGTCTAAGTTTGGCATAGCTTTTCTTCCAAGGAGCAAGTGTCTTTTAATTTCAGGGCTGCACTCACCATCTGCAGTGATTTTGGAGCCCAAGAAAATAAAATCTGACACTGTGTCCATTGTTTCCCCATCTATTTGCCATGAAGT
Organism: Oryx dammah; assembly: GCF_014754425.2. Taxonomy (NCBI): domain Eukaryota; kingdom Metazoa; phylum Chordata; class Mammalia; order Artiodactyla; family Bovidae; genus Oryx; species Oryx dammah. The sequence goes on along the minus strand of NW_024070186.1, from coordinate 162,330,647 downwards.
GTATGTATGGCCAAGTCCCTTTGTTGTCCACCTGAAACTATCACAACCTGATTAATCAGCCATCAGTTCAGCTCAGTGTCTCAGTCGTGTCCCACTCTTTGCAATCCCCTGGACTGCAGCATACCAACTCTCAGAGCTTGCTCAAACTCATGTCCATCGAGTCAGTGATGGCATCCAACTATCTCATCCTCTGTCATCCCCTTCTCCTCCTGCCCTCAATCTTTCCCAGCATCAGGGTCTTTTCCAGTGAGTCAGTTTGCATCAGCTGGCCAAAGTATTGGAGTTTCAGCTTCAGTATCAGTCCTTCCAGTGAATTTTCAGGACTGATTTCCTTTAGGATTGACTGGTTGGGTCTCCTTGCAGTCCAAGGGACTCCCGGCTATACTCCAATATATAATAAAAAGTTCAAAAAAAATTCCTCAAGTGCAAATGGCATTATAAGCCTGAGACTGTCTTTCATGGTCCACAAGATCTGGTCTCACCAACTCTTCCAACTCACAGTTGGAAGGTCCTCCATGGCCTCTGGGATGCTTAGTGATCTCAGCCTACCTCAGGGACACCTGCCTCTTCCAGCCTTATTCCTTTCGTTCACCCTCTGCTCCTTGATGGACCATCCTTTCTACCTGACTGCCTTACTTTATCACCCTTTCAGGATGACCTTCTCTGTGAATCTTGAAGTCAGCTCGATCACCATCTGAAGGTATGCTGAGTAGCACATACTCCTGTCGGCACCCAACCGCACTCGTGTATGACGAGTTACCCTCTTTGGTCTTAGAGTCACAGTCACCCATTATTCACACACTTCTCCCGCACTAGCCTCATAGAAGCATGGTTGCAACTGTCATTTCTTCTGTTCCTCTCCACCATTTGCCCTTCCAGTCCCTTGCTGTAGCAAAACACGAGCCCCGCTTCCTGGAACAGCAGCATCCTGGAGTAGCGGCCCTGAACTGACTGGACGTGGCTGCATCTCAAGTACAAAGCACAGTTCTCCTGTGACTGGGAATGAAGACTCTGGGGCTCGGTCTACACTGTGCGCCCCTGACAAGTGGAAGCCACAGATCAAGAGGTTAAACTAACGGTACTGATGTGGAAATACTCTCAGGTTCTACCCACCTCCCTCAGATATGCCACTCTGTGTTTCCCTCCCTAGCCTGCTGACAGGTCAGGCAAGTGCTGGGACAAATGCGGTGCTGACTTTGAGAATGACAGGAGGAGGAGGCATAGGAAGGCTCCCTGAGACCTGACAAACCACACCTAAAAAGAAAGAGGGAGGGTAGATGGGCTGAGGGCAGAAAGGAGAGGGGCAGGTGGGCAAAACCAAGGAAAGCTTGTGACATAGTGTAAAACCCAAGAGAACAGGGAAGGAAACAGGACTTGAGAAGTGTCACTGAAGATTATCAACTGAACTTCCTTTAATATGTGTATATATATATATTTTTTTTTTCCAGCAGAAATCAGTGAGTTGTTTTGTCTTATTTTCATGTTCAAAGTCTACTAGAATATTGTTCATTGCTCTACCCCATTGACTGGAGCTTGGTAAGGAGACTGGATTCTATGGATCAAGGGTTTATAAGCATTGCCCAGATTACAAAGGAAATCAACTCTGAATATTCACTGGAAGGACTGATGTGGAAGCTCCAATATTTGGCCACCCAATGCAAAGAGCCAACTCACTGCAAAAGTCCCTGCTGCTGGGAAAGATTGAGGGCAGGAGGAGAAGGGGCAAGAGAGGATGAGATGGTTGGATGGCATCGCTGACTCAATGGACATGAGTTGAAACAAAGTCAGGGAGATAGTGAAGACAGGGAAACCGGGTGTGCTGCAGTCCATGGGGTGGCAAAGAGTCAGACGACATAGTGACTGAACAAGAACAGATTATAAAGAACCTATTGTCTAAGGACAAAGAAACTGAAGGTAAGTTACTCACTTAGCCCCAGTCATGACACTGGAACCAACCTTCGAATTCAGGGAGATAATGACCAAGCCCCACTCAACCACTTTGTCATCACACTTCTCAAAAGAAAAGCTTTACTTTCACACCTGTGATTTTTTTAAATTATTATTATTCAAAAAGGTCTTACTTCCAATGACAGGCACCTGGATATTTTTATGTCTTGTAATGATTAGCTCCATGCTTTTGATAGACACAACCACACATGTCAATCAATACACAGAGAGATCAACGTTCTCTGAGGTCACAGCTACTGAGTTCATATCCATCTATAACTCCTGAATCATAAGCTGATAGGTAGGGCAACCTACCATAGCTTTGCTTAAGGAATAGATATTCAATAACTGCTATTAATGACAATGCTTCTAAATGCACAGGACCATGGACATCTATCAAGGAAGCAAACCTAACATTCTCCCTGGAATTCCTTTTTATCCTAAGTTTCTATTTCCATTATGTCTCACAGGCTGTATCAGACAGAGCCAAGTCCCCTGGTGTATGTTTCTCACAGAACCTTTGTTCCCTGGTTCTTTATGAGGGTTTTATCCTACTCAGAGTTAAAGAGAAAAATAACCCATTTATATTCCCAGCACTACGCTCTGGGTTTTATTCCCACTGCTGCTGTGACGGGGGCTGTGACAAAGAGGAATACCAATGTCAGCAAGGAGTTAAACGCACTGCCGCTCAGAATGCAGTGGACTGGCCAGATGACTCAGGAGAAAGGGAAAGGCAGGGCCATCTCGAGTTTTAAGATTAGAGACAGAGACATATGTATACACATATGCATATCTCTACACATCTATCTACCACATCACATCTACACATCAAATACCATAGCATATAGTTAAGAGTGCAAATTCAGAGCTCAGAGAAGCCTGATACCAGTGCCACCTCTGTGTACGTGATTTTGGAAATTGGATCTCAGCTTGCCCATCCGAGCCGCAGGTGCAGCCACAGTGGTGCTCATCTTAGAGGCTTGCTGTGCGGCCCCCGGGAGCTGGTGCACGTGGGCTGTGCACATCGCCTCGCATTCTGAAGTAGGTGGCGCACCAAAGTCCAGACAGGATTGCTCTGGGCAGTATTACAAAGACGGGGCTTATACAGGATGGTGGAAAACAGAACGTTTTATAAAGTAACCTTGGGAGTTCCCTGGCTGTCCAGTGGTTAAGACTCGGGGTTTTTACAGCCATGACCTGGATTCAATCTCTGGTCAGGGAACTAAGATCCCCATAAATAAAATAAACTTCGAAAAGTAACCTTTTTGCTAAAATCCCCAACGTTGACCTCTAAGAGAATAGGGCTTGGAGTTAGATGAGACTTGAGTTCAAATGCCAGCTTTTCCATTTGCTGAGAGGATACATGGGTGTTAACAGAGAGGGAGGAAGAAAAGGGAAAGATGGAGACAGAGGAGGGCTGGAGGGAGAGATAAAGATGGGGAGAGAAAGACAGAGAGAGAGGAGAACATGACCATCTCTTTCAACCATCGGAGATGCAATGCCCTTATCTATAAAGGGGGACAACAACAGTACCTGCCTCACAAGGTTACTGTGAGAAGTAAGTTATATACGTCCACAGTCTGGCATATTATTTGTCACGTGGTATGCACACAAGAGGACTTCCCTGGTGGCTCAGATGGTAAAGAGTCTGCCTGCAATGCGGGAGACCTGGGTTCGATCCCTGGGTTGGGAAGATCCCCTGGAGAAGGAAATGGCAATCCACTCCAGTACTCTTGACTAGAAAATCCCATGGACGGAGGAGCCTGGTGCAGGCTACTGCCCATGGGGTCGCAAAGAGTCAGACACAACTGAGCGACTTCACTTTCACTTTTCACTTTCATGCACACAAGAAACTAGTATTCATGAGCAATCCATTCTATTATTAACTGCCTGGAAGGGCTGTGCCCACATTCCCCATTCATTCCCATCTGAAAGCAACATGTTTAGGATGTCTTGTTATCAGGAACTATTTATTAATTACCTGTGAAGAATTCAAATCTTTCAGACTACCTCATCTGCCGCTCCATGCTAATTATGTACTTATCTTATTTGAATATCTGCTGCAAATGTACAGAGCACTGTTGCCCTTCCGCCTCCTGGTTATAGACAGTCAGGAATAGAAATTTTTTTTTTTTTTTTAAACTTTGGCATGGAAAAGAAAACAAACCAGGAACATCCTATAATATAATATCCTGCTCCTTTGACCAACTGGGACTTTTGGAATTTTTTCAGGATGACTTTTCCAAACAAGTACAGCACTGAACACACCCCCACATTCACCCTGACAAGATACTCAACTGCAAAACTATGCTTCAATAAAAACCTAGAAGATGTTTTCTCTGTCATAATGTCAAGTGTCCCAGACCCACACATAGTATCTTTTGGCTTTTGGTTCTCGGTGGCTACAATTTAAAGAAAGTAAGGGCTCTGATGACAGAAGTATACATTCAACGGACTTTTCTGGTAGCACAACAGATAGGAATCTACCTGCCAGTGCAGGGGACATGGGTTCCATCTCTGGTCCGGGAAGATCCCAAACGCTGCAGAGCAAGTAAGCCCGTGTGACAGAACTACTGAGCCAGCGCTCTAGACCCGGGAGCCACAACTACTGCACCCAAGTGCTGTGGCTACTGCAGCCCGAGTGCCCTGGAGCCCGTGCTCTGAAACAGGAGAAGCCGCTGCAGGGAGCAGCAAGCGCACCACAACCAGAGCAGCCCCACTCACCGCAGCTACAAAAACCCCACACAAAGTGGCAAAGACCCAGCACAGGGGATCTTCCAGAGTTTTTAAAGAAGACTTACTTTAAAAAATAAATTTTTTTTAAATTAGAAAGTTAAAACATTTTTCATTTTAAAAATGAAAATTTTTTATTTTTTAAAACTTAAAAAAATAAAATTTTAAAAATTAAATTAAAAAATTTTTTTAATTACAAAAAATCAAGTTTAAAACAAAAGGAATATAAATTCAATACCTGACACTACCATATGTTGGCTGTGTGATCTTGGGCAAGTGACTTAACATCTCTGAGCTCCCTGTAACAAGTGGGTAATAACAGTACCTACATAATAGGCAGGGCTTCCACGCGGTTCAGTACCAAGCATATCGTTCAGATCCCAGTCCATGTGACTCCCATTTCCCTAGGGCTGCAGTAACTGTCATTTGTATTGTTCTGAAAATTAGATAAGCTAATACATGGTTGGATTCGGCACACAGTCAATGCTAAGTAAGTGCTGCTGCTTCTTCCTATTACTATTACTGTTATTATTACTACTGCCGTAGGCTCTGTGTGAACATGGAATGCGATAATCCCAGAAACACTCCCATTAAGTGAGATCCAGGGTCACTGGGGTTTGTAAGTGATGCCACTTCCATGGTAAATGACAGCAAGCAGGGCGAGACCCTCTCATGCCCCCCACCCCACCCCAAAGGCCACAGGGCAACAAATGGGGTGTGAAAGCACAAAACCAGGTCTAGTTCAATTATCCACACTAATGGCAGGATTCAGAGGCAAGGACGACCAATGAGACTGGATAATCCAAAAGCCACTTTCCCTTGGCCACCAAGCACACGGTCGGTTCACATTCAAATACACTATGTCGGCCATTCCGGGGATTAATTTCCAACAAAATAATGAATCCACACACGACAGGCTTGATTCCAGCTGGGAAGTGCCCTGGTTCTTTGGTCTGTTTCCTGCTCATCTCCTCTCTGCAACACACCCCACACTGAGAAGAGCCAGCAGGCTCCCCAGACTGGTGCCGAGAACCAATCTAAACAAGGTTGACCCCTCTCGAATCTTCCCAGAGCATGAAAGGCCTGCAGTTGAAAGGTTTCTTCTCCATGAAAATTAACCGGGGCTCCAAGATGCGATGCCACCAGTGAGGGACTAAGGGGACACCTTGCTGCAAAGACCACACAGCTGAACCCCGTTGGCCTCGGCCCTGGCCAAGTGCAAGGTGCGTGGTGTTGCCCACCTTCTGAGACATAAAGATCTTGAGACGCCCTCATCCCCATCACGACATGGCAAGTTCAAAAGGAATATAACCTCATTCATGAAAGAGATTACTGACATTCTTATCCTAGGAGCTAGAAAATTAAACACTGCCATGAGGACTATACTGCGTGTATTCATCCAGCAAATAGGTTTGTTTTTGTTTTGCTGTTGTCTAATGGCTCAATCATGTCCAACTCTTTGATACCCCATGGACTGCAGCACTCCAGGCTTCCCTGTCATTCACCATTTCGTGGAGTTTGCTCAAACTCATGTCCACTGAATGAGTGACGCCATCCAACCATCTCATCCTCTGTCACTCCCTTCTCTGCCTGCCCTCAATCTTTCCCAGCATTAGGGTCTTTTCCAATGAGTTGGCTCTTTGCATCAGGTGGCCAAAGTATTAGAGCTTTGTAAATTAACCTTGTTGTTGTTGAAAGGCTAAGTCATGTCTGATTCTTTGCAACTCCATGGGCTGTAGCCTGCCCAGGGTCCTCTTGTCCATGGTATTTCCCAGGCAAAAATACTGGAGTGGGTTGTCATTTCCTTCTCCAGGGGATCTTCACAACCCAGGGATCAAACCCAGGTCTCCTGCACTGCAAGTGGACTCTTTACCATCTAAACTACCAGAGAAGTCCTGATAGTCTTGTAAAAACAAACAAAAAAACAATGGCAGATGACTGTAATAAGTAAACATGGCGGTGAGAACAAAAAGCCTGGGCCCAGAGCTTGGACGCTGGGGGTGGGGGCTGGGGACCATGTTCTAAACCTAGCACTTTCTGGCAAATCAACAGCACTTCTTGCTCACTCATCTGCAGCAGCCTCCTTCCATCCTTTCTGCCCCGTCTCATCCCTCAAGCCATTTTGTGTTCCATAGAAAGAGGAACTGTCAAATGTGAATTTGACCTGGATTCAATATTCAGATCTCCCCACGGTTTCCTGATGCTCTAAGATGCAACCTATGGGACCTCCCTGTGATGGCCCAGTGGTTAAGAATCCACCTCGTAATGCAGGGGACGAGGGTTTTATTCCTGATCGGGGAACTCAGATCCTACATACCACAGGGCAACTAAGCCCGAGAGTCCCAAATAGAGAGTCCATGGGCTGCAAGAGAAGATTCCATATAATACAATACAGATCCTTCATGCCACAACCAATCTCAAAAGTGCCAAACAAAAGTAAACAAAACATGCAACCCATGCCCTCACCTTGGCTGCACGCCTCAAAGGTCTGGCCTTTGCCTCCCTGCCTTCCCTTTAATCCGGCTGCCCTCTGCCCACCACACTCCAACAACCTGGGTTCTTTCAGCTTCTCCAACATATCAATCTCTTTTCTTTCCTCAGAACCTAGGCACCTTCTATTTCCTTTCATAAAGATGCTTGACCTACAACTGAGTCCTTCTCATCTGTTTGGTCTCTACTCAAATGCTTCCTCATCACAAGGAGATCAAATCAGTCAATCTTAAAGGAAATCAACCCTGAATATTCACTGGCAGGACTGATGTTGAAGCTGAAGCTCCAATACTTTGGCCACCTGATGCAAATATCTGACTCATTGGAAAAGACCCTGAGGCTGGGAAGGTTTGAGGGCAGGAGGAAAAGGGGGTGGCACAGGATGAAATGGTTTGATAGCATCACTGACTCAATGGACATGAATTTGAGCAAATTCTTGGAGGTAGCGAAGGATAGGGGAGCCTGGCATGCTGCAGTTCATGAGATCGCTAAGAGTCAGACATGACTTAATGACTCAACAACAACAATAAGCAGCCAACTACCAACAATTAAACCCCAACTGGGCCTCCTTCATTGCACATTCAAAGTGTGAAAGAATAAATCTTTTTATTTTTGTCATGGTCATGTACCCATAAATAAGAACAAATAATAAATATTAAGAAGAAGAAGAACAAAAGATAAGAATGAATAAGCAGAACAAACGTTGGAGACTTCTCTGGTGTCCAGTGGTTAGGACTCCGTGCTTCTAATGTAGGGGACACAGGTTGGATCCCTGGTCAGGGAAGTAAGATCCCAGAGGTGACACCACAGCCAAAAAAAACAAAACAAAAAAAAAGTAATAAAATAAAATGCATAAAAATGAATACATGTTGGCTGAGCCCTCACGATCTGCTAAGTTCTTCTCTAAACTCTTTCCACGTGTCACCTCCTTTCATTTCATCTTCCCGGCTAACGTGTACAGTCATTGCCATAGAAATAGGCACAGAGAGATTAAGCAACTTGCACGCTAGTTGTGTGATGCACATATATGACAAAGGCTAAATCTGAACCTGGGATGCCTGGTCGCAAAACTTGTGTTAACTTCCATGCTGAGCCACTTTTCAACCACAAATATCTCTATTTTTTTCAATTAAAATAAAATCACCTCCCTAAAGGGCTGTTAAAAAGTGACAAAGATCACGGGGGAATTTTGTTCAGTAGAATTCACCCAATCTCTCCCTTCGGGATCATCTCTTCTCTTCTTCCCCACATCCCTGTAACAATCAACACACTGCCCTATCCTTTTAGAAGACACTCTATCCATAATCTCTCTTAGCAGCTGTAACTACATAAAGCTTATTTATACTCATGTCCTATGGCTAAAAGAGATCTTTAGGCAGCCCACAGCCCTGTCCAAAGAGTATATACATCACCAGGGGACAGGTTGTGAAATAGACTGAGTTGATTTAACGAGAAATGCCCATTATCCAAGAGCAAAGAAAACCCAAGGCCACTACTCTTCTCTCCCACCCTGCCTTCTGTTTTCTTCTACCTCCAGCTCCATTCTAATTCTGTGCCTCCAATCTTAAATACATTAAAAACATAACCTCCTATTCTATGTCTTTAAAAAAAAAAAAAACTAAACAGGCTCAACTTAAGGTCAGACTTTTCTGGTACACTGGCTCCTATGATGGAAAGAATAAAAGGAGATTGCTTTTAAAAAGAGAGAGACTGCTTTTAATGACAGTTTCCGAACACTGGCCTTTTGTACTTGAACGGATTGAGGATAAAGCTCACTGTCCAGTGAGAGTAACATCAATGTCAGAGAACAGAAGGACGGACGTCCCTCAGTATGGGGTCATCCCAGAGCCATTAGGCAGTGCGGGTCGGCTCTGCCATGTTGGGGGACAGGGACTCCTTAGGATTATGTGGCCGCTGACTTCCTCTGAGCCAGGTCAGTGGAATACAGCAGAGTTGGGAAGGAAAACTCTCTCTCTCTCTCTCTCTCTCTCTCTCTCATATACACACACACACACACACTCCCTATCTGAAAGTAATTCAACACTGCCCAGTGCTGAACAGCCTTGGTCCACGTTTTAATCTGACCTTTGTCGAGTCTTTGCCCCATGACTTTAGGCACATATCTTTGCTTTTCTGTGCTCCAGTGTTCTCATCTGTAACACAGATACTAATAGGGCTGTTCTGTTGGCAAGATGAGGTAATTCATGCAAAGACTTCGGCAAGATGTCTAGACAGATGAACACTCAAATTGTATGGTGGCTGTTAATACTACTACCACAACTAGGACAGAACTGTACAATTCAAAGCATTAGCAAATTTCCCCTTGCTAACACTTTAGTGAAGGAGATGCGGCATCTGATAATTCTACTGTTTTAAAGGTGAGGCTCAGACAGGTGTTCTGATGGCTCCAGATCACCTAAGTACAACTATCTATCAGAATAGACACTAGAGAAGTGCCCATCTGATTCCAGACTATGGCTGGTTCAATACTCTTAAGTTACTCCTCAACCCATGGAAGACTGGGGGACTGTTATATGTCTGGAATGATCCTGGGAACAAGAGAATAAAAACCATTCACTGAGTTTCCCAAAACAACCACAATTTCACATATTGTACTGGATTGTCAGAGTGGCAACATCATATATCATCTAACCTGGATGTTTTTTTGAGAGTGACAAGTGCTGTCCTGGACAGGATTCCAGGAGGAGACATAAACTAAGGCAGTACCAGACATACTGGGACAAATGCTCTCTACCTGCTGTCCACATATAATTATATTAGTACAAATCCTGACTCTTCCTTCTATCATGGACTATGGCATCTAATATTTCATTTCCCAGCATATTTTCTCATGTCCTCTCTGCTGGCGGGATCACCCCTCTTGCTTTTGGCCAATGACTTCAACCCAGGATGTCATCACGGGGCTGTCAAGTACAACACCACTCTCCTCCCAAGCATCAAAGGTCCAGTGAAGGACAAGCTCAAAGCCAAGTCAATGGAGGCTATTTCCAGGGATTCTTCTGACCCACGCTTTGGGGGAAGGCAGATATCATGATGCTCAAAAGATGAACTGTTGGATTTGCCTCCTCATTCTTTCTTGGCTGTTTAGGGGAAGTTTACTCAGAGGTTAAAGCATCTGCCTGCAATGCGGGAGACCTGGGTTTGATCCCTGGGTCGGGAAGGTCCCCTGGAGAAGGAAATGGCAACCGACTCCAGTATTCTTGCCTGGAAAATCCCATGGATGGAGGAGCCTGGTGGGCTACAATCCACGGGGTCGCAGAAAGTGAGCAACTTCACTTTCACTTTATCATCTGAAACTGCCCATCCACCAAGAGGCAGAGACAAGTGGAGATAAGAGGTGAGCACAAAAAGGGAATATCTTCTCAGAATTGGGCCACTGGCTCCAGCCCCAAATCTTGGGGTCCAGTCTCTGAATACTTCATTCCTGAATTCACCTATTAGACTTTGCTGTTTTTCAGTAGCTAAGTCGTGTCCAGCCCTTTGCAATTCCATGGACTGCAGTATGCCAGGCCTCCCTGTCCCTCACCATCACTCAAGAGTGTGCCCAAGTTCATGTCCATTGAATTGGTGTTGCTACCCAACCATCTCATCCTTTGCCACCCTCTTCTCCTTTTGCCTTCAGTCAGATGCTATCCAACCATCTCATCCTCCATGCCCTCTTCTCCATTTGCTTTCAATTAAACTTTGTAGGCTAACACAAAATCTTCCCAAATCCAGTATCTAATATAGTCTGAGGTCACTTAGATATCTGTACTTCCTTTTGTTAAAAGCAGTATGAAATAGGTTTCTGTTGCTTGCAATCAAAATACTTCTAATTATACAGATACCAAAAATATGGATATGGAAAAGGACATCTAAGAAAGATAAAATACTTCAGTAAAAGAAAAATTAAAAAGGAGAGAAGTCATGGTAAGCAGAATATTTTCATTAAAATAATCTTCTGCTTGGGCTTGGAAGAGCTTAAAAATTTGTCTAAGGAAAAAAGAAATTCCACGTCAAGAAATTCCATGTCAGGAGGTCTGGTTGAAAGGAGAACATGAGCATGGAAAGGCATTATGGGGCAGTAGCACTGGCGTCAATAAATTACAGTTCAAATGCCAGCTCCACTGCTGAGTTCTCAGTCAAGACACTTCAGCTTCTGAGCTTCTGTTTCTTCCTCCATGAAATGAGGTTTTTGATAACTCTCAGAGTTGTTAAGAGAGTCATCATGAGTATACATAAAGTACCCACATGACTGTAACACACAGAAAGTTATTAATAAGTAGTGATTATTATTTGTGTGTGGAGGGCAGCAAAGAGATCCAATTGTAAAAGAGCTGGGCTAGAGACTGTGCTGTTCCTAGAGGTAGAAAGCACACTTTTGTTGTCTTTCACCAGCTGTGGCCTGGACCAACGTCTGGACTCTGTGAAGTTTTTAATAAAAGTCAACAAATAGATAAATGAAAAATGAAATAACTGATGCAAATACAAAGCCTTAGAGAGATCTCAAATAACCATAAAAGCCATCATCAATATCCTCAAGGTAAATGTATCTGGCAAGGTACTTAGTGTCTGGTTACATTAAAGAATGCTCATGGCAGTCGAAAGACGGAAAACCTGCAACAAAGTACAAATAAGAAAAAAAAAGTAAAGCAATCATTTTTGCTTATATTCATAGACCCATGTGACTGACTTACAAATAAATAGAGAATAAGCAGAAAGAGATGCATATGCTTACATAAAGAATGTATGGTTGGTAGTGGGAAGGTCAGAGGGAAGGGATAGTTATGGAGTTTGGGATGGACAGGTACCCATTGCTATAGTTAAAATGGATAACCAACAAGGACCTACTGTAGAGTTCAGTGAACTCTGCTCAATGTTATCTGGCAGCCTGGATAGGAAGGGGGTTTGGGAAGAATGGATACATGTATACGTATGGCTGAGTCCCTTTGCTGTTCACCTGAAACTATCACAACATGGTTTATTAATCAGCTATACCTCAACACAAAATTAAAAGGTTAAAAATAAATAAAAGCCAGCTGTTTAAAAAGAGAGAGAGAGAGGAAAATACGCACCGTTCATCCAATTATTCATTTATCTGTCAGTTCATTCACAAGCATCGGCTTCTGCTCTGACTCGGCAATGTTATGCACCCGAGGGACTCACAGACGAAGACGCAGTTGCTGCCAGGGAACCCTCAAACAAGGGCATGAAGAAGACACATGAATGACTAACTCTGATCTAATATAATAAGTATCATTCTGTCAGAGGTATTAAAGGCTCCAGATCTCCTGAAAAATGAGCATTCACTTTAAAGGAGCAGACTGGAATACGCCAAGACAGGCTGAGGAAAAAAGTAACTCATGAAGGAGGAAGCAGCATAGCAAGAGCATAAAGTCATGAAGATACCTGTTGTCTTTGGGAAGGACGGTGAATTGTCTGATCTCTCTGGAAGAGGCAACACTTGAGAGCAGGGGCGCCGAAACATTGGGTTGACCAGATATCCACAGGCCTTGACTACCAAGTGAAAACAAAGAGATTTCACTCTGCAGAAGCTGACAGGCCACCAACAATATTTGATAAAGAGAGGGACATAGCCAAATGGGAGTCCTAGGGAAATAACTGAAAGGAGAGCAGAGAGCAGATTAGAAAGGATGATGGCAAGACAGATATTATTCATTTTATATTGAAAAGTCAATTTCCGCAGATATCAGTAAGGATGAGTACATATATGGACACACTGGAAACTGAAAGAGAGACGTCTACCTAAGTCAGGGCTCTAAGGGACAAAGCGGAAGAAAACCCAACCCGAAGGGCATTAGGAGGGTTGGGAAGAAGGCGTTACTGTCTCGCGTAATAACTGAAACGCCCAGCAGCAGACGCAGCTCAAACACAGGTGTCTGTATGATGTCATCCAGATTTTCTCGACATTCCTGTACCGTCCTCACCATCACTTATATAACCGTTCCCTTGTAAGGCAGTTAGATTATGTCCAGTTTGGGGAACTGGCAGCATCTCTCATCACGGTACCATCTCCATGATGCCATCTCCCATCCTCACAATTTCTAAACCAGACAAATCAAGGTGATTTGTCCAGAAAATTCTGAATTGCATTTCAATGGTCTGTCTAGACCAGGTACTCATCCTTGAGTCATTTTTGAGGCCAATGTGTGGGATGCCCTGATGGGTTGGGTCTGGATTATGTGCCATTTTGAATTTGAGGTGGGTTATACACGTTCTTTGAAATGTATACAATTATGACTCTTTTCACATTGATCAAACATTCAAACTGCAGTACAGTGATTAAAGATGAGTAAAATCAAAACTAAAAGGAGACCTGGGTTTAAAAGAAGGACCGTGTGTTTATTATCTGGGTGAACTCTAGCCAATTATTTAACCCCCTCTGTTTCTCTGATCCACAGTCTATAAACCAGATGCAACACTAATATGTAAATGAGAATTAGACAGAATATCACATGTAAAGTGGAACACATGAATATGTATGTGTGTATGTGGGTATATCTGGAAATGGAATATATACTTGGAATCAAAGTATTTGGCTTTTAAAATCCCAAGTAATTCCAACTCTATATTTAAATGTGTGTATATGTATTTGTGTGTGTTTAGGAACTCTAGTTCCTGGACATAATCTGGCTAGACTGGACATAATCTAGCTAGCTTACAAGGGAATGGTTATATAAATAATGATGAACTCATACAATAAAATAATACATAAACCTTAAGCAGAATGCGATAGACCTATATAGGCCAACTGGAGGGCTGATGCTGAAGCTGAAACTCCAATGCTTTGGCCACCTGATGCAAAGAACTGACTCATTGGAAAAGACTCTGATGCTGGGCAAGATCGAAGGCAGGAGGAGAAGGGGATGACAGAGGATGAGATGGTTGGATGTCATCACCGACTTGATGGACGTGAGTCTGAGCAGGCTCCAGGAGTTGGTGATGGACAGGGAAGCCTGGCATGCTGCAGTCCATGGGGTCACAAAGAGTCAGACATGACTGAGCGACTGAACTGATACAGGCGGATATAGGAAGATCTTCATGATGTATCATTAAATACCAAGAGTAAGGTACAAAACAATGAGTTGAGTATACACTTATTTAAACAAACCATGTATATATGTGTGTGTTGTATATACACATATACATCGTATATGTATACACATACACATATACATCATATACACACATATACATCGTTGTTGTACAGTCACTGAGTCATGTCCAACTCTTTGTGACCCCATGGACTGCAGCATGCCAGGTTTCCCTGTCCTCTACTATCTCCCAGAGTTTGCTCAAGTTCATGTCCATTGAGTCGTGATAAACATAAACATACACGCCTACATATATATATATATATACATATATATATACACACACACACACATATATATTTCATTAAATCATATAGAAATATAAACTATATATGTATGGTTTATATTCTTAAAAGCATTACTGTACTTTATGTACTAAGTACTATGTACTGATAATTATATACACATATAACATAAGAAATATACAAATAAAGATGCACATATAAGAACTTTTATATGACTAGAGCTTTCATGAAAAAATATATAAGAAGCCAAAAATGGTTGCCATTAAAAGGTGACCTGGCCACCTGGAATGAGACCTTAAATTTTATTCTATGTTTGAAATTCTTATTTTTTTTAAATGTTCATCTGTTTATGGGTTCATATGTTTTATGTTTTTAGAAACATGTTCTTCATATCACTCTACTGCTGTGTTTCATTCTTTTAAGTATTGACATTTATTTATTTGGCTGTGCTAGGTCTTAAGTGTGGCATGTGGGATCTTTAGCTGCAGCCCGCAAACTCTTAGCTATGGCATGTGGGATTTTTAGCTGCAGCCCGCATACTCTTAGCTATGGCAGGTGGGATCTAGTTCCCTGACCAGGGATTGAACCTGGACCTCCTGCATTGGGAGTGCAGAGTCATAGCCACTGGACCACCAGGGAAATCCTTGAAATTCTTATCTTTGTAACCATGTGCAAAATATTATTCCATGCCTTTTTCCTAAGCGTGATTTTCACTGACCTTTCCCAATGCATCTGCTGTTGTTTATCCTATCAGTGAAAATGCCCAGCAGAGTTTCCATTCCTAATGGTGTTTGCGTAGGAATGGACCAGCTTTTTTCAGACCACCATATTTACATGCAAGGGCCACTTTGGTGGAAACGATGCTAGCTGATTAAGAGTTTGTGAAAAAGTACCCACTGTGATTGAAACGCTCATTTAATACATTTTAAGTGCCCGAAATGCTCAGCTTCCTTGATTGGTGTTGATTGTTTGCATTTGATTTATTTCCTCCATATCAGTGTTCATTAAGTTACTTAAGTAATGGCCACCCTGTAGCTGTGTCTCTATTTAACTACGCATCTTTGGTAGCATTCTAATTCAGAGACTGTTCACTTCAGGAGCTGGGAATGTAGATTTGACCACTGAAGGGTTGTGTATTTCTCATAGAAGTTATTTACAAGGAAAATTATCTTTCAAAAAAAAATTCACAGCGGTCTCTTCTGATTTTTTTTTCTATTTATAGCTTCTATTCTTGGCAGAAGTCTTATTATTTTTGACAATTTATTAACTACCGCAGACACACTTATAAAGTGATGATCAATGTTCACAACAGTATGCTTGATCTTCCACATTTTAAATATCTACCACCCGTGTGGACAGTAAGAGTTCTGCCAGCAACATTCTAATAATAGTCCTTATGCGAGTTCAGTTCAGTTGCTCTGTCATGGCCAACTCTCTGAGATTCCACAGACTGCAGCACACCAGGCTTCCCTGTCCATCACCAACTCCTGGAGCTTACTCAAACTCATGTCCATTGAGTTGGTGATGCCATTCAACCAGCTCATCCTCTTTTGTCCCCTTCTCCTCCTGATTTCGATCTTTTTCTTTCCCAGCATCTGGGTCTTTTCCAATGAGTCAGTTCTTTGCATCTGGTGGCCAAAGGATTGAAGCTTCAGCTTCACCATCAGTCCTTCCAGTGAATATTCAGGACCGATTCCTTTAGGATTGACTGGTTGGATCTCCTTGCAGTCCAAGGGATTCTCAAGACTCTTCTCCAACACCACAGTTCAAAAGCATCAATTCTTCGGCGCTCAGCTTTCTTTATAGTCCAACTCTCACATCCATACATGACTACTGGAAAAACCATAGCTTTGACTTGACAGACCTTTATTGGCAAAGTAATGTCTCTGCTTTTTAATACACAGTCTATGTTGGACATAGCTTTTCTTCCAAGGAGTAAGCATCTTTTAATTTCATGGCTGCAGTCACCATCTGCAGTGATTTTGGTGTTAAACCCACTTTAAAAAACAAAAGACACAGCTTTGCAGACATGGCTTCACTGGACATTCTGATAGTCCATAGTTTGAATGGAGACTTCCTTCTTGTGTTTATTTTTTTTATCTGTCCCAGTGGAGGTGGGTATAGGGACTTCTCCTCATTCATTGTTTGTATTCAGGCTGTTGAGATTTGCTTTTGCTTCCCAAGAGGACAAGCAGTGCTGTCACACATTTACATCAAGAAGCTTCAGTGTGGAAAGGGGAGGATGGGTCAGGCAAGGGTGTCAGAAGGAAGGTCTTCTGTGCTACGGAATCTAGGATAAACATCAGGATGTGTGACATCACGAGCACCATGGACAGGCAGAGGGCCCTGAGAACATGGGTATGAAAGTAAAACGAGAAAGGACAAGCTGCATTTGTCTGCATATTTTTGCCCACAAAAGCTGGGTACTTCAAGAAAGAGGAGGAGTTTGACCACTCGGAATGAAAGCCCAAATGAGACTGAGTTGTAAGTACCCAGGACCCTGGTGCCCTGGCATGCAAAGCCCCATTCCTACAGCAGGTGGGGTTTTTTGCTGAAAAATCACAACAAATGAAGTCACAGTAACTGAGGGGAACTTCAGGTGGTCTGGGCTTCCCACGTGGTGCTAATGGTCCAGTATCCGTCTGCCAAGGCAGGAAAAAAGAGACGTAAGAGACGCTGTTCGATCCCTGGGTGAGGAAGATCCCCTGGAGGAGGGCATGGCAACCCACTTAAGTATTCCTGCCTGGAGAATCCCATGGACGGAGGAACCTGGCGGACTAAAGTCCATAAGATCGCAAAGAGTTGGACACGATTAAAGCACACCAGTAGTCTAGCGAGGTTTACCTCGGGGGAAGGTCTGGGTTGAAGTTCTCTGTGCTCCTAGACAATGTATGAGATCTAAAAGCTTGCCAGGTTGTCAAAGAGTGAGTTTGGGTCTTGAGGCTTGAGTGAGTGTTCTAAGGCTCCAGGAGGTGTAAGAAGCGGGAAGCCTCACTCCAGTGTCCTGTGTGAAGCCACTCAGCTCTCACATGGTTCTCCTGTCCCCACTTCAAGGCTGGAGCCCATCCAGGGACGGCAGCCAATGGTTACTTTGAAAGAAGCTGCAGAAACATCTTAGTGGGCCCCGAATAAACCAGCACCCACAGAGACGGCTCATGGACATATTTTTGTTACAAGTAGAAAAAATGTTTATTATTCTGATTTGCAGAAAGAAAAAAATTTTTTGAGTCAGGAGGAGAAGAGTAATTTATTCTTAACAGGTGGACCGCATAAATCTTTCTGTCATGGGACAGGCATTCATTATAAATCTTTCACTTATGTGACAGGTATTTACTGAGTGTGTGCTCTCCCTAGGGCACTGTGCTTGGCGCTGTGGGGTCCAGAGAAATTACCCTGAAGCAGAGTTTACAGAGAATCTTAAGTTTGCCAGGGGAGACTGAACATCTAAGCAAAATACAGGATGACTGTGGAAACCAGTATGGAGGTTCCTTAAGAAACTAAAACTACAGCTACCATATGATCCAGCAATTCCACTCCTGGGTACATATCTGGGGGAAAAAAATGAACATTCTAATTCAGAAAGATATACACACTTCAGCGTGCACACCAGCACTATTTACAATAGCTAGGACATGGAAACACCCAAGTGCCCATCAAGACGATTGCTTTGGAAGGTGTGGCATGTACACACACACACACTTGCACGCACACATGCACACAGTGAAGAGCCTGTGTACCATAACTAAGACCTGACGCAACCAAATAAATACATTTAAAAAGAAAATAAAACAGCACTGTCCATTCTCTTTTTCACAAACTTCTTCCACAGGGAAAGCAAGGCGTACTTTGGTCTTCTAACACTGTAATTTCCTGAATCCCCCTTCTCAATACAACAACCTTCTGTTTTAGCAAGATAACAAAGAGTGAGTACTTGACAAAATCTATAGGAAGATGTGTTTATAATAAAAACACCCTTGCCATTAAGATTTTAATGACTGTCATTATTATGGTTCAGGCAGAACAAAAGCAAAATCCCAAGCACTCTTTAGACATTTCACTTGGCTGAGGAATGCCCTGGATAAGTCGTTCCTTTTGCATGTGTACTGGTTAGAGCCGGGTTTGCTTAGCGATAAAATGGAATGCAGTGACAGACACATGGATTTGGGTCCAAGTAGACGCTCAAGGCTATGGTTTTTCCAGTAGTCATGTATGGATGTGAGAGTTGGACTGTGAAGAAGGCTGAGCGCTGAAGAATTGATGCTTTTGAACTGTGGTGTTGGAGAAGACTCGAGAGTCCCTTGGACTGCAAGGAGATACAACCAGTCCACTCTGAAGGAGATCAGCCCTGGGATTTCTTTGGAAGGAATGATGCTGAAGCTGAAATTCCAGTACTTTGGCCACCTGATGCGAAGAGTTGACTCACTGGAAAAGACTCTGATGCTGGGAGGGACTGGGGGCAGGAGGAGAAGGGGACGACCAAGGATGAGATGGCTGGATGGCATCACTGACTCGATGGCCGTGAATCTGAATGAACTCCAGGAGTTGGTGATGGACAGGGAGGCCTGGCGTGCTGCAGTTCATGGGGTTGCAGAGTCAGACGCGACTGAACTGAACTGAACTGAACTGAACTGAACTGAGACATTACTCAGGAGCATGTGTGTGTGTGAAGTTCTATGAAAATTTATCCTATGTGCACTTAATGCCCCTTCATGCCCCATATATGGATTCGTGTAGCCACAACCCAAATCAAGATGCAGACTATTCCTTCTCCAGAAAGGAGCTCCCTGTTTCTACTCCTTTCCAACTGTCTTTTCCATCAGTGGTTCTCACCTAAGTTTGTGAGGCCACCATCTGCTCAGTCACTCAGGTAGAACATACTTACTCTTCAGATGGGCTTCCCTGGGGGCTCAGTGGTAAAGAATCTGCCTGCCAATGTAGGAGATCCTGGTTCGATCCTTGGGTCAGGAAGATCCCCTGGAGGAGGAAATGGCAACCCACTCCAGTATGCTTGCCTGGAGAATCCCATGGACAGAGGAGCCTGGCAGGCTCCACAAGGCCCTGGTGCCCACCTTAAGGATCTCTGTCTCCTTCTGAAGAGCAAAGTGAACTCCGAAATCCTGAAGACTTTCACACGGGGTGACATAACCAGACTGCATGGGAGCCACACGGGTAACTTGGAACAAGCAGGGAGCAGGGGTAGGACTTCACTGCCACCACGCGTTCCAGGGCGGGAGAGCGGTTTGGTGCCAAATAGAAGTTGATGGAAAGAAGATCTTATTTCAATCAACTCTTTTACTTTATCTTTCCTCCAGTTTGGGCTTTCTCCAACTTGCCTTCGAAGCTGTGGCTAAAGGGACTTCTCTGAAATGCCGCCGACGTCAGGTGAATTTAGGATAAAACCCAGATTCAACACGACCCATACTGTACTTCTTCATTTGGCCCATCCTTACTTTCCAGCCTCCCTCTGTCTCACCCTCTCCCCTGACTCAACAAACTATGTGATCTTCCCTGGCGGGTCTAGATCAGGTCCCTGCACATGGCAAGCAAGCTCTGTAGAATTCAACAGACATGGTGCCCCCTGGGTTTGTGCATCATGGCTGCCCAGATCGAACTGAGATTTTCCAAAGCCTCATTCCCTGTCGGGGGTGAATGTGCACAAGTCCCACGGTTATTAGCATCTAACAGGTTGACCGGTCTCAGCTGCTTCACACCAATCCAGGTAGAAGCGACTCTGAACAAGACCCCAAAGCCACCGCATTAAGAAATTATTTTGGAAAAGGAGAGAGTACAGGATGGAGGGAAACACAGAAGCACAAAGGCACGTGGATACATCACAGAGGGTGAACCTCAAATGGGTTTCAACCTGAGGACTCTGATCTCCCTCCTTTTGTTCCAGCTTCTAATGCTGAGGTTATAGGAATGCTTTTCTGGATGCCTGCATAACAAGACAGCCAGTCTCAAAGGTAAGACAGAGATTTTTATATCTATATGTATAATCTTATTCTTGGCTGTGCTGGGTCTTTGTGACTGCACGGGTTTCTCTCTAGCTGCAACAAGCAGGGTCTACTCTCTAGTTGCAGTGCGCAGGCTTCTCGTGTCTGGGGCTTCTCTTGTTGCAGAGCACGGGCTCTAGGGCTTGTAGGCTTCAGAAGCGGCGGCTCCCAGGCTCTAGCGCACAGGCTCAATAGT
Source organism: Oryx dammah (assembly GCF_014754425.2). Lineage (NCBI taxonomy): Eukaryota > Metazoa > Chordata > Mammalia > Artiodactyla > Bovidae > Oryx > Oryx dammah. Next base: position 162,309,928 of record NW_024070186.1, on the reverse strand, counting down.
TGCGGCGCGCTGGCTTTGCTGCTCTGCGGCATGTGGGATCTACCCCGCTCGGGGGTCGAACCCTGTCTCCTGCATTGGCGGGCGGATTCTTTACCACTGAGCCACCAGGGTAGCCCTCAATAGAGATGCTTTTAAAATGGCTACTTAAGTGGCAAAGTGGGTAGAAACGATCACACACACATACACCAAAATTTCATGAAGATGAAATCCAGTGGTAAAATGATCAGGATTGCCAGAAAGCTACTGTGTTGGGGGTTAGGGGGAAGCTAAAATGTTTGACTCCCCCTTTGGTCCCATCATTCAAAAGAACAAACATTTTATAATCCAGGGGAGACCTCCACTCATCTGAGAATGAGCTGCTGTCCTCCAGCCCCAAGTCCATAGCCTTTGCACATTCTGTTCAGTGACACCAAACAGAGATGAAGTCCCTCCTGGCGTGACATTCCATCCGGCCGGCACTCTCACCACATTCTCCTCTCCTTGGGAAGCAAACCGCTTCTCTGCTGTTTCCCCACATTGTCCAATTACACTGCTCCCTTGCTAAATGAGCTCTTAGGCATTCAATACATTTTTAAGGCAATGGATCAGCATGATTATTCTGGGAAACACAAAGCTCACGAAGGAATAGGGCAAATTACAAATTTCAGGAAATATTGGTCTTTGCACATTAATCACACTAATAATATTACAAATGAGGGACGTATAAATCTACTTCCCTCTGTGCATGACTTGCTTTGTTTGATCCCTCTGAAGCAAGTGAGCTGGGTATTGTTTCGATGTATTTAGTCCCCTCCTTGACTGTTTTCAATCATGGCTGCGTGTTTAAAAATTAGAACGGAAAACTGGAAAGCTACACAATTTTTCCAATTAGCAGTCAAATCCACAGAAAACATTGTGATGGAAAACGGGAGGGCTATCAGAGACTGCCAGATACACAACACTCGCCACACTAGTGTCTCATTCTAAGCCCAGGGAAGCCATCCCCAACTGATTGCAGAATTCCAGCCTGCAGAGATCACAGGTGGCCTCAAACAAACTACTTACCCACCAATTGGAATTGACTTCACTGTGACCCAGGTTTCAAGACAAAGCAAAGAAATTCTGGTGGGTGGAGTGCCCTCCAAGGACACACAGTGAACAAGAGGCAAAGCCAAGTGAAAAAAGTGAAAGTGTGAGTCACTCAGTTGAGTCGGAAACAACAGACCCCGTGGACTGTCGCCCGCCTCTGTCTATGGAATTCTCCAGGCAAGAATACTGGAGTGGGGGTAGCCATTCCCTTCTCTAGGGGATCTTCCTGACCCAGAGATCAAATCTTGTATTGCAGGCAGATTCTTTACCATCTGAGCCACTAGGGAAACCCAAGTCCAACTCTTTGTGACCCCATGGACTATACAGTCCATGGAATTCTCCAGGCCAGAATACTGGCATGGTTAGCCTTTCCCCTCTCTAGGGATCTTCCCAACCCAGGGATCGAACCTAGGTCTCCTGCACTGCAGGTGGATTCTTTACTAGCTGAGCCATGAGGGAAATCCTCAGAGCCAAGAGGAGAAGTCAAGTCTTAATCCCAATCTAGTCCTCTTAAACGACACCTGTAACAGGTACCCCCCTCGTCTTTGCAGAGCACCTGGGCAGAATTCCTTCCACGTTTATGGGCTCTGCTAAGAATTCCATTTAAGGAAATGAGAAGAGCCATAGCAGAGTCTCATCAATGAGTTTGAGCACAGAAACCACCAATTACAACTTCATATGTCCACAACACAAACAAACACACACACACACCCCACCCCACCCCACCCCATCTCCATCCACAAATCTGCTCCACCTTTTCTGCATGGCTGCAGCCTTCCCAAGACTCATATTTCAATTTTAATTACTCCTATTCCAAAATATCCTTCCACACCCACTTATCTAAACAGAGGTTCCACTCACTGGTTTCTATCTTAATACTCTATGTTATGGTTACCATGGACTACGAGTGGTAGCTCGTATACCTATTCACTAGTTTTATCAGTTCACTATTCTCCTCCCTGGACTGCATGCTCCAGGATGTCAGAGGACCACCTCTGCTTACCCTCCACCAACATCAGATGGAGGTCAGCACAGGACCATGTCAGCAAATGAATGATAAACACCGTGCTTTCTAGAAGGAGCTCACCCTCACGTTTTTGTTCTGTCTCTTTGTCCTATTCATGTCCACATCGAGGGATATCCTTGGGTAACACCTGCCAGCGGAGGGAGCTCAGGTGTGCCGTCCTTCCCTTATGGTAGCACCTAGGATATTTGCTCCATCAAGCAGATAAAAGTCCCTTTCGATTGTTGAAGGAAAGAAAGTAAACACCTAACCTCAGCTCTGTCATCAGACCTCCCTAAGCTTCCACCCACTTCTGCTAGATAGTAGAACATGGTAAAGGGCTTCCCCGGTGGCTCAGACAGTAAAGAATCCGCCTGCAAATGCAGAAGACCCAGGTTCAATCCCTGGGTTGGGAAGGTTCCTTGGAGAAGGGAAATGGCTACCCACTCCAGTGTTCTTGTCTGGAAAATCCCATGGACTGAGAAGCCTGGTAGGCTACAGTCCATGGTGTCGCAAAGCATTGGACATGGCTGAGTGACTAACACTTTCACCTTCAGGTTAAGAAGAAAAGTTCTAGACTGGGGTAGCCTGAGCTTCAGCTCTGAGCTTTCCACCAAATGATAGTGCAATCAAGTCCATTTGTTTAAGCCTCAATTCCCTCATCTGTAGAGTGAAAATAATAGGAGTATTTTTCTGACACTGTTATAATTATTAAACAAGTTAATATACATAAAGTACCAGGTACCTAGTGAGTGTTCAATAGGTATCAGTGACTATTGTTAATTTTTAAAGGTTAAAAAGATTCATTTCAATCACTAATTCATTGAGTTTATCTCCTCAATGCTCCTAGCATTTTGTTTTTGCAAAGGGAAAAGCTATTTGAACACCATTATAAAGTCTTTTGTGGAGTGGATAGGTAAAATATATTTATTATTATCTATAATTTCCTACTATTATTTCCATCATATACATGTAATCTTGACTTAAAAGGAGATTCATAGTCAAGTGCACACTGAATAGAGGGGAAATTTTTGTTGTGTTAAACTACAAAAGGAGAATCATGTCTTTTGTTTTTCTTTAAAATAACGGATTTAGATCATATTCATAGGATCAAATAATACTCCAAAACATGCAATAGGCTACAGGCAATATTCAATCCAATGAAAATTTTCCACTTTTAATTTAAAGACCACCAACTTTAAAATGGATATATTCTATAATTAAAGCTATCCATTTTTTCAACACTGGAAGGATGTTTTCCCTCAGCATAATAATTACAAGTAAAGAAAATCTTTCTGGTGGTTTTTTTCCCATGAAGTCTTGAAAATCTGGAAGGAAACCAATATTTACACTTGGGTTCGTATTTTGCATTAAATTCATATACATACTAAATTTCTTCTGGCTCTTCTACAGAAGAGTACGATTAGCTCATGCTCCATTTTCAGACATGCATAAAAAGCAAATAACAACTTATCTCTTTTTATGAGCTGCTCATAAAGCAAAATCCATTCTTGTCCGTGTGACTTAACCCTCACAAGCACCAGAAGGAGCTGTCCCCTTGGTCTTATCTCTAGACACACAGAGCGAAAGGTAGGGTGGAGACGATGAGACAATACATGCAGGGAAAACAAGATGAAGGGAAGTCCTTAAAGGCCAGCACCAGGAGAGCTGGGGTCTCTACATTTCGTGCATCCTAAGTGTTCTGGAATCACCGGAAAACATGGAGACCATCCAAGCGTTAGTCACTCAGTCACGTGCGACTCTTTGCGACCCCAAGGACTGCAGCCCTCCAGGCTCCTCTGTCCATGGAATTCTCCAGGCAAGAATACTGGAATTGCCTTCTCCAGGGGATCTTCCCAACCCAGGGCTTGAACCTGGGTCTCCTGCATTGCAGGCGGGTTCTTTACTGTCTGAGCCGAGAAAGCATTTTAGAATCACAGGAGAGCGTGGAGACTATCCAAGGCCATGTCTTTTCCTTGGAGAAAGAGCTTAGCTTTTGATTTTTGTTCTCTGTTTAGCAGCTAAGGCAACTCTGTGAGCTTTACAAATGGCCTCTTAGACTAGAGAATGACACTGTGGTCTCTGGGGTAAAAGGTAAGGAGATGTCATTTATCTCAACTACCTCTCAGAGGCTGACGCTTCAGCATAACCCGGCCTGTCACAAGGATGGGCCAAAGAGGCATCTATTGTGCATGTCACATCTCCCCATGCCCTGGAAGAGCTGTGGGGCAAAGATGTATACATCATTTAAAATAAATGCCAATCACTTTACCTCTGCTTGTATTACGCAGACAGTCCAAAAGGTCTGTGTGCATGCATGACAAATCTCATTGGTGAAGGACTGTTACAACTGGTAACCACACAGCTATTCCGTGTCAGAAGACACACAGGCCTTTGGAGGTGGCTTCTGCAGCTACTCTTAAAAGAACTGATTCTTTAATATTTCCATGCCTCTACCCAAAGTGGTCTCCTGCTTCATGGCCATGAGATGGCTGCTCCATTTTCTGCATAAATACTCCTTCCAGGCAAGAAAAAGCGTAAAGGAGGAAGGGAGGTGGCAAGGAGGCTCGCACCAGCTTGGTAAAGCTTCCAACAGACTTTCCTGGAGAAGGAAACGGCAACCCACTCCAGTATTCTTGCCTGGAGAATCCCATGGGCAGAGGAGCCTGGCGGGCTACAGTCCATGGGGTCGCAAAGACTTGGACACATCTGAGCAACTAAACAACAACCCCAACCTGCAGACTTCACTTATGAACCATTGGTTCCATGGCCCCCTCCAACTGCAAAACATCCTGGGAAACCAAAGTTTGTCACTGTTGTTTTGTCTTAAACAGAAACATTCCCATACCCAACCAAAGCAGAAAGTTGGAGAATGTGCATGGTGAGAACAATGGTTCTCAAAATGTGGTCCCCAGACCAGCACCGTCAGCATCACCTGAGAATATTTGGAAAATTCAAACTTCCAAAAGTTCTGGGGCTGGGACTTTCCTGGCAGTCCAGTGGCTAAGACTCTGAGCTCCCAATGCAGGGGCCCGGGTTCCATCCCTGGTCAGGGGACCAGAACCCACACAAAGCACCTAAAGATGCCACCATGAAGAGCGACAACTAAGACACAGCACTGCCAAATAAATGAACAAAGAAAAATAAATATTAAAAGCTCTGGGGCTATGTTTTCAGAGAGCCTTCAGGGTATCTGGATTGACACAGGTTTGAGGAGGGCTGGGGTTCAAAACTAAGAGTGTCCACAACAGACAGGCACAGGAGACAATAATAATATCATATTACTCTTTCAGTTGTTGAAATCTCGGAAGGATTATCTCATTCCCACATTAAAGATAAGAAAGGTGAAGGTGAAGACTCACAGCTGACAAGTGAATAGAAAATGATAACATTTCGCCTTTCACAAAGCACTTAAGAGGTTAATGAATAAAATGCTCTTGGAGGCTAGCACTCTTAGTGAGTCATTCTTTAGACAGCTGAAAGGAGGGCTGATGAAAGGAGGGTTTCCCATGTGAGTCAGTGGTAAAGAACCCGCCTGCCAATGCAGGAGACAAGGGTTCAATCCCTGGGTCGGGAAGATCCCCTGGAGGAGAGCAAGGCAGCCCACTCCAGTATTCTTGCCTGGAGAATCCCATGGACAGAGGAGCATGGTGGGCTAGTCCACAGGGTCACAAAGAGTCAGACACCACTGAAGCAACTTAGCACGCATGCACAGATGACCTTGGGAGATGCATTCCTTTCTGAACCTCAGTTTTAGTGTGTTTAGTAGAAAATACCTCAGAAGCTTCCCTCTACGTTACTGAGAATTTCTCTGAAATACTACATTACATGAAGACTTCTGCACTCTTTGGAAAGAAAAACTTACAGGAATTTAAGTCATTTTTAACATCCTCAGTATAACGATCACCCAATGATTCTAAGAATTTCAGAAAAAGATTGTATTAAGATCTCAAACGGTTAATTACTCCATAAAATATCCAAAGAGCATGGCCCATGTGTTTCAGTTAATTCCTCAAAGTCCTTCGCATAAAATCACAAGACAAACTTGATCAGAAATGCGGTATCTTGGATTCATACCCGGCGATGCCTCCTAGGCTAATAGGAACTTTCGCTTTCTGACATTATCCATTTTGCTAAAGCTGGTTATGATTCCCCACACATTACTTGAAAACCAATTTCATTCAAGACAAAAGAGTGTGAGCAGGGTATTACATTTTATGCCTAAATTATGCAAATTTGGTGGAGTTATATTGTATTGTGAGCAATTCCCTTTCTTCCAGTTTTCATTGTAGCATCAGTTAAAGTAAATTTCACTATCCTCATTTGCAAAAGGTGAATACTTTCTATTTTAACACCCTGGAGGAAAAGACTGACTTTTAATGAGCAGTTATCTAATATAAAAATCTCTTACATATATTACTGACATCACCCCAAGTATTAAATGTACATTCCAGATAGGGTTGATCTTGATTCAATTAATCCTTGGAGAAAGGGCTTCACAGCCAAGCTCTGTCTGTTGCAAAGACAAGCTAGGAGGTGAGATAGGGGAGATATGGGCTGAGTTCCTGTGGACCTCAAACTGTAGCTGTTGGTACCAAGCTTTTAGAACAAGCGCACTTTTTTTTTTTTTTTTTCACCACACTCCCCTAGCTCAACAGCAGGCAGTGGAGTTGTGTCCTGTCCCTTCCATTTTTAAGATCCCTTCCAAACTCTTCCACTTTCTGCCTCCCATGGCTCATCAGTTCCCAGGAGGGAAGAGGCTCGTGGAGGAGACTGGGGACAGGCCAGCCTTTCTGGAGTGGGAGACTCCTTTGCTTCTGGCCTCGCCATACATGGGATCCTAGTTCTCTGACTAGGGAAGCAAATCCACACCGCCCCTCCCCCCCAGGAGAAGCCCAGAGTCTTAACCATCAGACCACCAGAGAAGTCCCTGAAAAAGGAGACTCCTGATCACTCTTGTCCACTGACCAATGCTGTCATCTTAATGCACCGGCCATTATGCTGACCTTCACATCTCTTTTCAGAGTAAATGGTGCAGATGAAGCAGGAAGAACTGGACCTAGCAAGTGAGTCATTTAATATTTCCTAGGGTGTAAGGAACATCAATTGCAGTGACTTTGAAAAATAGGGCTTAATTTTTCTCATGTACGTCTAGCACCTTCCTTCTCCAAGTGTGGGCTGTAGACCAGAAGCATCAGCACTGTGTGAAATTTTGACTGGAACACAAAGTCTTACATCCCACCTCAGACCTACTAAACAAGAATCTCTGGAGCTAAGGACAAGCAACCTGTGCTCTAAAGAAAGCTTTCAAGTGATTCTTATGTGCACCAAGTTAGAGAAGATCTCATCTGGAGGAAGGTGGTTGCTGTGTCAGAGGTGGTGGACCTGTGGTTCCCTTCATATTTCCTCAAGGTCAGAAAATGACTGCCATAGCTCCAGTCATCACTTCTCTGTTCTGGGCAGGGAGAAGGAAGAAAGGAAATGTTTAACACTTTTCATCATGTTTTTGTCTCCAGGAAGTTTTAAGAGACTTGAGGGGAGAAAAAATATTGGCTTCTCAGCCTATATAGAAGATGAAGTAGGAGAAGGTTGGAAATTTCAACTCAGTAACTTGCAGTTTGGCTGCATGTGGGCAGCAAGACCTTGGAAGACCCAGTGCGGAGAGGGAGGAGGCAGGGGGTTTCAGGATGGGGAACACGTGTATCCCTGTGGCGGATTCAGGCTGATGTATGCCAAAACCAATACAATACTGGAAAGTAATTAACCTCCAATTAAAACAAAGAAACTTATATATTAAAAAAAGAACTTGGAAGAGTTGTTTTATAGCTTCCATATTGGTATTTTTAAAAGAAACATCTCTCACCTCTAAAACGTCCATATCCATCAGGATGTTCAGTCTGCTGTTTGGAACACAACTTGCTTGATATCAGTATATCTTAAGTCAGTCCTTGCCTCTCACTATATACGCTTTTGTGCATCTTGAGTTTGGTACCATATGCATGGAATTCCTTATTAGAAAGCCAAGAGGGAACATCAAAAGAGAAGGACCACTACTCCCATTACTACAGAGAATAAGGGAAGTAAATTAATTCTCATATATTCCGTTTAAGCTCATACTAGTGAATAACAGAAAAATTGGGGGTGACACATTAGCACACAGACTGACTGAGATTATATAATAAACCATCTTGGGCTGTACTAGTTTGCATTCCCACCAACAGTGTAAGAGGGTTCCCTTTTCTCCACACCCTCTCCAGCATTTATTCCTTGTAGACTTTTGGATTGCTGCCATTCTGACTGGTGTGAAATGGTACCTCATTGTGGCTTTGATTTGCATTTCTCTGATAATGAGTGATGTTGAGCATCTTTTCATGTGTTTGTTAGCCATCCATATGTCTTCTTTGGAGAAATGTCTATTTAGTTCTTTGGCCCAGTTTTTTGATTGGATTGTTTATTTTTCTGGAATTGTTGGTGGAAATGCAAACTAGTACAGCCACTATGGAGAACAGTGTGGAGATTCCTTAAAATATTGCAAATAGAACTGCCTTATGACCCAGCAATCCCACTGCTGGACATATACACCGAGGAAACCAGAATTGAAAGAGACATGTGTACCCCAATGTTCATTACAGCACTGTTTATAATAGCCAGGACATGGAAACAACCTAGATGTCCATCAGCAGATGAATGGATAAGAAAGCTGTGGTACATATACACAATGGAGTATTACTCAGCCATTAAAAAGAACACATTTGAATCAGTTCTAATGAGGTGGATGAAACTGGAGCCTATTATACAAAGTGAAGTAAGCCAGAAAGAAAAACACCAATACAGTATACTAATGCATATATATGGAATTTAGCAAGATGGGAATGATAACCCTGTATGCAAGACAGCAAAAGAGACAAAGATATTTAGAATGGACTTTTGGACTCTGTGGGAGAGGGAGAGGGTGGGATGATTTGGGAGAATGGCATTGAAGCATGTATACTATCATGTAAGAAACGAATCGCCAGTCTAGGTTCAATACAGGATACAGGATGCTTAGGGCTGGTGCACAGGGATGATCCAGAGAGATGATATGGGGTGGGAGGTGGGAGGGGAGTTGAGGATTGGGAACTCATGTACACCCATGGCTGATTCATGTCAATGTATGGTAAAACCAATACAGTATTGTAAAGCAAAATAAAGTAAAAATAAAAATTAAAAAATAAATAAAAATAGAATGCATTCACATGAAAAAAAAATAAATAAATAAACCATCTTGGAAAACACACCTGTGTTTTCATTTTATTTGATGCTGCTGCTGCTAAGTCGCTTCAGTCGAGTCCGACTCTGTGCGACCCCATAGACGGCAGCCCACCAGGCTCCGCCGTCCCTGGGATTCTCTAGGCAAGAACACTGGAGTGGGTTGCCATTTCCTTCTCCAACGCATGAGAGTGAAAAGTGAAAGTGAAGTCACTGAGTCGTGTCCAACTCTCAGCGACCCCATGGACTACAGCCTACCAGGCTCCTCCGTACATGGGAGTTTCCAGGCAAGAGTACTGGAGTGGGGTGCCATTGCCTTCTCCATTTATTTGATGCAAGAAACCTTAAGTTGTGTCTCTTCAAGTATAATCTGGGAAGCTGAATTGTTTAAAACACAAGGCAGATCTCCATTAAGAAAACATACCCAGAGATTTAGTATATTCAAGTTACCTTACTGATAATCAGAGGAATTCAAATCAAACAGCAATGAAAGAGTTCCTATTAGCAAAATGTTAAAGTAATTAAAATAGCCACGATGGGTTGGGAAATATAAAAACTAGTAATTATATCCTTTGCTGGTGGTTTTGTAAATTGGTATGAAAAGCAAGTTGGAAATATATATAAGAGCCATATAAAATACTCCCTTTTCCATGATCCTGAAATTGCTTGTCTAGGAATCTGGTCTGAAGAAAGGATCTTAAATAAAGGGGAAAATGTTGATTGGAACATTATTTAGAATGAAAACAGTAAAATATAATTCTCCCTAACAGAATAGCAATTCAACATATTATATTTTTATACAGAGAACCCCATGAACAGTATGAAAGGCAAAATGATAGGATAATGAAAGAGGAACTCCCCAGACTGGTAGGTGCCCAATATGCTACTGGAGATCAGTGGAGAAATAACTCCAGAAAGAATGAAGACATGGAGCCAAAGCAAAAGCAATACCCAGTTGTGGATGTGACTAGTGATAGACGCAAGGTTCAATGCTGTTAAGAGCAATATTGCATAGAAACCTGGAATGTTAGGTTCATGAATCAAGGCAAATTGGAAGTGGTCAAACAGGAGATGGCAAGAGTGAACATCAACATTCTAGTAATCAGCGACCTAAAATGGACTGGAACGGGTGAATTTAACTCAGGTGACCATTATATCTACTACTGCGGGCAGGAATCCCTTAGAAGAAATGGAGTAGCCATCATGGTCAACAAAAGAGTCCAAAATGAAGTACTTGGATGCAATCTCAAAAATGACAGAATGATCTCTGTTCGTTTCCGAGGCAAACCATTCCATATCACAGTGATCCAAGTCTATGCCCCAACCAGTAATGCTGAAGAAGCTGAAGTTGAACAGTTCTATGAAGACCTACAAGACCTTTCAGAACTAACACCCCCAAAAGATGTCCTTTTCATTATAGGGGACTGGAATGCAAAAGTAGGAAGTCAAGAAACACCTCCAGTAACAGACAAATTTGGCCTTCTAGGGCAAAGGCTACTAGAGTTTTGCCAAGAGAACGCACTGGTCATAGCAAACACCCTCTTCCAACAACACAAGAGAAGACTCTACACATGGACATCACCAGATGGTCAACATCAAAATCAGACTGATTATATTCTTTGCAGCCAAAGATGGAGAAGCTCTACACACTTAACAAAAAGAAGACCAGGAGCTGACTGTGGCTCAGATCATGAACTCCTTATTGCCAAATTCAGACTTAAATTGAAGAAAGTAAGGAAAACCGCTAGACCATTCAGATATGACCTAAATCAAATCCCTTATGATTATACAGTGGAAATGAGAAATAGATTAAGGGACTAGATCTTATAGACAGAGTGCCTGATGAACTATGGACGGAGGTTCAAGACATTGTACAGGAGACAGGGATCAAGACCATCCCCATGGAAAAGAAATGCAAAAAAGCAAAATGGCTGTCTGAGGAGGCCTTACAAATAGCTGGGAAAAGAAGAGAAGTGAAAAGCAAAGGAGAAAAGGAAAGATATAAGCATCTGAATGCAGAGTTCCAAAGAAAAGCATGAAGAGATAAGAAAGCTTTCCTCAGCGATAAATGCAAAGAAATAGAGGAAAACAACAGAATGGGGAAGACTAGAGATCACTTCAAGAAAATTAGAGATACCAAGGGAACATTTAATGCAAAGATGGACTCAGTAAAGCACAGAAATGGTATGGACCTAACAGAAGCAGAAGATATTAAGAAGAGGTGGCAAGAATACACAGAAGAACTGTACAAAAAAGATCTTCACACCCAAGATAATCATGATGGTGTGATCACTCACCTAGAGCCAGACATCCTGGAATGTGAACTCAAAATGGGCCTTAGAAAGCATCACTATGAACAAAGCTAGTGGAGGTGATGGAATTCCAGTGGAGCTATTTCAAATGCTGAAAGATGATGCTGTGAAAGTGCTGCACTCAATATGCCAGCAAATCTGGAAAACTCAGCAGTGGCCACAGGACTGGAAAAGGTCAGTTTTCATTCCAATCCCAAAGAAAGGCAATGCCAAAGAATGCTCAAACTACTGCACAACTGCACTCATCTCACACGCTAGTAAAGTAATGCTCAAAATTCTCCAAGCCAGGCTTCAGCAATACATGAACCGTGAACTTCCAGATGTTCAAGCTGGTTTTAGAAAAGGCAGAGGAACCAGAGATCAAATTGCCAACATCCACTGGATCATTGAAAAAGCAAGAGTTCCATAAAACATCTATTTCTGCTTTATTGACTATGCCAAAAGTTTATTTGACTGTGTGGATCACAATAAACTGTGGAAAATTCTGAAAGAGATGGGAATACCAGACCACCTAACCTGCCTCTTGAGAAACCTATATGCAGGTCAGGAAGCAACAGTTAGAACTGGACATGGAACAGCAGACTAGTTCCAAATAGGAAAAGGAGTATGTCAAGGCTGTATATTGTCACCCTGCTTATTTAACTTCTATGCAGAGTACATCATGAGAAATGCTAGGCTGGAAGAAGCACAAGCTGGAATCAAGATTGCAGGGAGAAATATCAATGACCTCAGATATGCAGATGACACCACCCTTATGGCAGAAAGTGAAGAGGAACTAAAAAGCCTCTTGATGAAAGTGAAAGAGGAGAGCGAAAAAGTTGGCTTAAAGCTCAACATTCAGAAAACGAAGATCATGGCATCTGGTTCCATCACTTTATGGGAAATAGATGGGGAAACAGTGGAAACAGTGTCAGACTTTACCTTTTTGGGCTCCAAAAGCACTGCAGATGGTGACTGCAGCCATGAAATTAAAAGACGCTTACTCCTTGGAAGAAAAGTTATGACCAACCTAGATAGCATATTGAAAAGCAGAGACATTACTTTGCCAACAAAGGTCTGTCTAGTCAAGGCTACGGTTTTTCCTGTGGTCATGTATGGATGTGAGAGTTGGACTGTGAAGAAGGCTGAGCGCCGAAGAATCGATGCTTTTGAACTGTGGTGTTGGAGAAGACTCTTGAGAGTCCCTTGGACTGCAAGGAGATCCAACCAGTCCATTCTGAAGGAGAGCAACCCTGGGATTTCTTTGGAAGGAATGATGCTAAAGCTGAAGCTCCAGTACTTTGGCCACCTCATGAGAAGAGCTGACTCGTTGGAGAAAACTCTGATGCTGGGAGGGATTGGGGGCAGGAGGAGAAAGGGACAACCGAGGATGAGATGGCTGGATGGCATCATGACTCAATGGACGTGAGTCTGAGTGAACTCTGGGAGTTGGTGATGGACAGGGAGGCCTGGCGTGCTGTGATTCATGGGGTCGCAAAGAGTCGGACACGACTGAGCGACTGAACTGAACTGAACTGAAGACACGTTCTAGGCTTCCCAGGTGGCTCAGCAGTAAAGAATTCACCTGCCAATGTAGGAGACATGGGTTCGATCCCTGAGTGGGGAAGATGCCCTGGAGAAGGAAATGGCAACCCACTCCAGTCTTGTCGCCTGGGAAATCCCGTGGACAGAGGAGGCTGGCGGGATACAGTCCATGGGGTCACAAAAGAGTCAAACAGGATGCGGAGAGATATTCTTGGGCACACATAATATTGGACACTAATTACACAGTCAGGTTTTCTGCCAAGAGCTTTCCATGCATTATCATAATCCTTGATGAGGATTGATCTATCCTCATTTTACAGACAAAGGAATTCAGAGGGCAAGAAATGATTTCAAGGCAACTATCACAACACTGTTAATCAGCAATACCCCAAAACAAAAAGCTAAAAAAATAATCATTCAAGGTTACTCCACAACATAGTTCTCATGTGAAAAGAACATCACTTGATCAAGAGAACATAAAGCCCAGATGTGGCCCACACACGATTTTCCACAGGACAAGTGGCAGAGGCTTGTTCTGGACGCGCCAGAAACATCCACCACAAATTGAGACCTTTGCTCTCAATTTAACATTTGATTTTTACCTCCCTCCAATAAATGTGTACCTGCTTGTACCACAGATGTGGTCCCTGAGTCACCAAACACCTCTCTTGGCATGCTTCAATGTTGACATACATAAATATAACTGACCTTTATGATCTTACCTTTATTTTTCATGTCGAAAACCATCGTTAATACCTCGTTTCCAATTATGTGCCGCACTTAAGGAAAAGTATAATTGGGACTTTTTTGCTTTTCTGCTTCAACTAATTCCATTTGGGATGTACTAATAATTTAATGGAGATCCTGGCTTTGGTATTAGCTGATGAAATAGCTAAAGAAGGATATCGGAAACCTTTGGAAATTTCAAGGGATGTTATTATTTAATTCCACTGCCAGAAATGTTCCATTTGGAACCAAAATATCCTGTATGCTGTGAACTAGGTGTAACAAAAGTAAATTTTTCCTCTTAACAAGCCAAGTTAGCTAGCTAGTCATATTCGTACTTATCTCAATGAATGAGTCTAGAATGCACGTGGCATGCTGACGAGGCATGGATGGGCATTTGAGTGTTTTTTTTTTTTAATGGTTTGATTTCATTTATTTGAAGTTAGGTCAGTGATTGCCATGGACTCAAGGTGAGGACAGTTCATTAATAGCCAAGATCCTCAAACTCAGTTTTAAGAGTGACAGACGGCTTCCCTAGTGGCTCAATAGTAAGGAATCCACCTGCCAATGCAGGAGACGTGGGTTCGATCCCTGTCCCTGGAAGACTCCACATGCTGCAGAGCAACTAAGCCGGTGCACCACGACCACTGAGTCTGTGCTCTAGAGCCTGAGAACCGCGACTACGGAAGCCCGCCTGCCCTAGAGCCTGTTCTTTGCAACAACAGAAGCCATGGCAATGAGAAGCCCATTCATCACAACAAAGAGCAGCCCCCGTTCACTGCACCTAGAGAGAAGCCCGTGCAGCAAAGGAGACCCAGCTCAGCCATCAGGAAATAAATAAAAATTACGCTAAAAAAAAGATTGATAGAAATGCTATATATCTTGACTGAAGTGGTGTTTACGTGGCTGTATATATTTGCCAAAACTTACTGAAAAGAAAACCTGTAAGTGAATATAAATTATGCCTCAGTGAATCAGGCTTGCAAAAAGTATAAGAGACTCTATAAAGAATGGGGGACTGAAGGGGAAGATATCTCTGAGAAAATAATATATTAAAAGTGTATATCAAAGTGAAAGTGAAGTCACTCAGTCATGTCCGACTCTTTGCAACCCCATGGACTGTAGCCCACCAGGCTCCTCCATCCATGGGATTCTCCAGGCAAGAATACTGGAGTGGGTTGCCATTTCCTTCTCCAGGGGATCTTCCCAACCCAGGGATGGAACCCAGGTCTCCCACATTGCAGGCAGATGATTTAACCTCTGAGCCACCAGGGAAGCCCCAAAAGTGTATATAGAAAACCAATAAAAATGGTATAAATGCTAAACTATTGCTGATGCTGCTGTTTAGTCACTCAGTTGTGTCCGACTGTTTGAGACCGCATGGACTGTAGCCCACCAGGCTCCTCTGTCTGTGGGATTCTCCAGGCAAGAATACTGGAATGGGTCACCATTTCCTTCTCCAGGGGATTTTCCAAAATAAGGGATCAAATCTGGGTCTTCTGCTTTGGCAGGTGGGTTCTTTACCATTGAGCCACTTGGGAAACATAGCTATTCCCACAGCAAGAATCAAGCTAAAATTCCTCCAGCTCCATGTAAACCCTCCAGAAGGAAATAAACAACAAAGTTTAAAAGAAAGTATATACCCAGAAGAAAGAACAACGTGGCAGAAATGACTGAATTACCCTGCAAAAACAGAAGGAAGGCCAGTATTTTCTCTATGTGGGTAAACGGAAAAGACATAGACAACAAGGTCAGAGAATCAGCCAGAGACCAGTCACTCGTGGCTCTATAACATAGGGTCAAAGCTTGGAGTGTATTTGAATTGTCAAGGTGGGGAGAGGTGTCATAGAGTGAAATGGACTGTATTATTTGTATTTTTAAACTTCACTCCCGTGGGCATTTGTTAATATTATTCCACTGAAAATGCTTGTGGGTTCAACAAACGAGCTGATAAAAATAACATATATTGGACCCATACTACGTGTACTTGCAAGAGGAAGAACAGATTACGGTCAGTTTCTTTCAGCACTGATGGTACAGCTTTTCGCTCAGGCATTCCCTCAGCAGATCTGTCAGATGCTCGTATAATAAACACTTCACGCCCTGAAAGAAGCAGGTCGCTCGGCCCTCGCGCACGGGCATGTGAGGTCTGGTGACGGGGTGGGTCTGCGTCCACACTCAGCAGTACCCAGTAGTTTTGGAGGCAAGCATGTGGAAGGGGAGTCAAATCCCAAATCAACCCCTCACATCTCCCCTGACTTCCCTGATAATTTCTTCAACAACAGCTCAAAACTGGTGGTGCGTTAGTAGCTAAGTCGTGTCCGACCCTTTTAAGACCCCATGGCCTGTAGTCCACCCGGCTTCTCTGTCCACAGGGTTTTCCAGCAGGAATACTGCAGCTGGCTGCCAAGTCCTTCTCCAGGGGACCTTCCCGGCTCAGGGATCAAACCAGCATCTCTTGCATTGCAGGCAGTCTCCTGCACTGCAAGATGGATTCTTTACCGATGGAGCCACCAGCTCAGTCCTAGCCGACTCTGACTAATATTTAACTGTTTCACGAGCACATTTTCTCAGTTCCGAGACAGCAGAGAGACTGGAGGAAACATCAACTTTATAAGTGCTTCCTCCACTTCCGAAAAGTCAAAATAAGAGAAATGGCATGCATATTCAAATACAGGAAATGGTGTAGTCGAATTCAGAACTCTTTGGCAACATTTTTGTTCACCGATACACCTCTGAAAGTGGGACATTAAATAAAATAACACTTTCTTTCGAGATTCAGAGGGATTCTATTAAAAAAAAAAAAAAGAATCCCCCAAATGAATAGACGGAATGGTACCCTCATAACACAGAGGTGAAAATGACTGAAGCAAAAAGACATATCCCGCCAACCCATTAATCCAGCAAAGCTTTGTGTTAAGATGAGGATATATCAGTACAGGTTACCTAAAGAGGGCTTTCTTTTGAACTTGAACTGCCAAAATTCCAAGCAGACACCAAAGGGCTTCCGTATAAGTGGGCAAAAGGTGAGCAGTCAGAAGGAAAGTAGAAAGAACAGGAAACAGGCTGGTTATCAAAGAAGGGCTTCCAAGGGAGAAAAAATAAAACAGAGTGGAAGAGGGAAAGTTTTCAGAAAGTCAACATTCAAGGAAAGTCACATTTAAAAATATAAATGATTCTCAGGCGTTTATGCAAGAGAAAGAGAGAGCCTGCTTTCTGGTTTTCAAGAAACCTAGGAGATAAAAAGGCACAAACAGAAGCTGGATCAGAGATTATAACTGGAGTGAGTAGCTGTTTAAGCTGGAAGAAGACCAAAAAAAGCCAAGGTTACAAAATTTCAGTTACTATATTTTAAATGTTATTGTATTGAAGTATAGTTAATTTATAATGGTCTGTCTGGTTACTATTTGAATTTGTCAAATACTAGACTTTGGCTCACTCAGAAGTTTGAAAATGTAGCCCGTTGACATCCCTGTTGTTGTTCAGTCGCTGAGCCGTGTCCAACTCTTTTGTGACCCCATGGACTGTAACCTTCCAGGCTCCTCCGTCCATGGGATTCTCCAGGCGAGAATACTGGAGCGGGTTGACATTTCCATCTCCAGAGGATCTTCCCGACCCAGGGATCAAATCTGTACCTTCTGCAATGGCAGGTGGATTCTTTACCACTAAGCCGCCTGGGAAGCCCCCATGAACATCCCTAGCAGAGGTTAATCAGGGGGGAAAAAAAAGACTAAGATAAATAGAACAGAAAACACTCTTGACTGGTACAGCCCCTCAGATGAAAAGATGGCACTGATGGGGTTGGAGGAGGTGGAAACTATCCATTAGAATCTGTTCTCCGAACAAATGGGATCACTTGCGCCTTGTTCCTATCAGGGACCAAGAGGAAGGTAAACACATGAGAGATGTCATCTCTGCCTTCCAGATGCTTCAACCCTTTATGTGTTGGTTTTACAGATTGAGAATCGTCCCTACTTTTCACCCTGCTGTGCTCACCTCATGAATCTCAATAACAGGAAGTTTAGCAAGTGGCTTCATCTTGGGTTGTACAGGCAGTCGTTGATTGGAATATTTATGTAGCCCTTTCTACATGCAAGAAAGCACGCCAGGTTGAATGAGGCAGGACACTTGCTTTCAAGGAGCTTGTCTGCTCCTGGAAAATGAGATGTGCCCACATGATCATCAGACAGGATAAACAGTCCATAAGGAGGGAGGGACAGAAGTGTGCTATGCGAAATCTGGAGGAGGAGGGGAAAAAAAATACCTTCCAGTTGAAGGACAAGAAGGAGACTTTAAGGAGCAGATAGCATCTTTAAAGAAAGAAAGAAATGGAATGTTTTCCATCGTTTGTTTACAACTTCATGCTTCACGCGTAAGGGGTGGGAGAGAGTTCATGGTCAAGTAAATAAATTTAGAAAAGGATCCACTCAATCACTATCACTTCATCTCTATCATTTATCACTTTGTCTCACACTCTTGGAGACTGCTAATGCATATTCTCATTATAAAAGATTCTGAGGAATAAACCATGGAGACAGGGGTATGCAGAAGAGGAAAGACAGGGAGAGGAGAAAACAGCACTGAGACACGGAATATCTGAGGACAAGGAGGAGCTCGGTCCACTTGAGAAATGACACCACCATGGTTAGCGCTGTACAATGAACAAGTGAGGAAGTGGGTGGTGAAGCGTCTGAGAGGCGGGTGGAACATATGCTTAGAATAATGATTCTCCTCCAGGGGTGATTCAGCCTCCCAGGGGACAGCTGGCAATAACCAGAGACACCTGGATGACCACAACTAGGCAATGGATGCCGGCGGCATCCGGTGGGTAAACAGCAGGTCTGCTGCTGAAGATCCTCATGCACAGGACTGCTTCCACCTCTAGCTCCCCTGACCACTAACAAAGAATCATCCAGCCCAAAATGTCAACAGGGCTGAGGCTGGGAAGCTCTGGCCTCAGAGCGGGAAAAGTTTAGCACAGTGGGCAAAGGGGTAGGGAGAGCCCAGCATCAGTGAGACTGACACACAAACACGGAAGGGCCTTCCCGTGGTTCCGGCTCTACTAACAAGCGAAGGATTCCACCATCTGATATCACTTCTTGTATCCATCCAGTTGAAAGGAGAGCATAGCCCATCGTCCCTGAGGTTCATAAACAGTTTAGATATGTGTTATAGACAATTGTCATGATATACACAACTCCACTGGTTCAGCTTCCCTGGTGGCTCAGATGGTAAAGAATCTGCCTGCAAAGCGAGACACCCGGATTCGACCCCTGGGTTGGGAGGATCCCCTGGAGAAGGGAATGGCTACCCACTCCAGTATTCTTGCCTGGAGAAATCCCCACGGACAGAGGAGCCTGGTGGGTTACAGTCCATGGGGTCCCAAAGTTGGACACGACTGAGTGACTCACACACTCACACACACACACATACATACACACACACAACTCCATAGCAATGACTGACAACTTAGGAGCACACCCAGCAATGGCTGGTACCATCACCACCAGCAGTGTTCTAACACCAGATAGGCCAAAGGTTCTACCAGAGGAGTTCAAGTGCAGCTAGGGTGGCTACCTAGGAAGATGCTGTCCACGCAGACTATAAATCTGATCCCTGTGGCCAAAACAGGGCTGGGGGGAGCTTCAGAGATCTCACTTACCCACTGGAGTCACCAAGATGATACAATCAAAATACACGTACCTGAGAGCATTTTATCAGAAAACCTAGAGACAAATGATTGAAGGTTTAAGAAAGTGCTGAGTAGCTGTTTACAACAGCCAAGACATGGCAGCAGCCTACAAGTCTGTGGACAGATGAATGGAAAAAGAAGATGTGGTAGATATATACACAATGGAATATTACTCAGCCATTAAAGAGAATGAAATAATGCCATTTGCAGCAACATGGATGGACCTGGAGATGATCACACTAAGTGAAATAAGTCAGAGAAAGTCAAATATCAAACGATATCATGTATATGCAGCATTGAAAAAATAATGATACATTACTATTATTATTATTGAATATAATAAACTTATATTCAAAACAGAAATAGACTCAGATAACAAACTTAGGATTGTCAAAGGGGAAAATTGGTGGGGGGCCGGGGGAGGGATAAACTGAGAGCTTGGGATGAACAGACACACACTAGTGTTATTTAAAGTAGATGACCCACAAGGACCTATACTATACAGCCTTGGGAACTAGGCTCAATATTCTGTAACAAACTAAATGGGAAAAGAATTTGAAAAACAATAGATACATGTTTATGTGTAACTGAATCACTTTGCTGTACACTCGAAACTAACACAACATTGTTAATAGACGATATATAAAAATTTTCAGAAACAGCTGATTAAGCTACCCTCTCTCCCTCAAAAAGACACATTGTGTAATAAAAGAGAAAAATCAATATACACAGTTTTCTGTCTTTAAATGCAAAAACACAGTAACAAAGAGAAATTATAGCCAGTGACCAGAGTTACATTTGGAAGATTACAGTTCAAAATGAGGTACTTTTTGACTCATCAGAGGAGACCAACCTTTTACAAAGCTGCAAGGTCATCCCACGAGGTTGCCTCCAGTTGACCACAGTGGTGAATATAAAATTAGCATATTTCACTCTTAACAGGAAAGGCCTTTCAGGTCTGCTTCATTATGTAAAATGATTATTCTAAGTAGGTGGCTTTTCAATTCTCCATTAATAACAGAGGAGTTTCTTTACTATTGGCCTTTTTTTTTTTTCCAGCTTGAAAATATAGTACATGCTTCTTCACAGAAGGGGGTGGAGGATGGTTTAAAAATGTCTTCTATGTAGAAATTTTCACTTATAAAAACCCAATAAATCACTTGGTTATCACAGTGGTGAGTTTTTTTTTTTTTTTAATGCATACACACACAGACACCTCTATATATCTGTGTAATTCTGAGTACTGTGTAGTATGTATCTTGCATATTTTTAGAATGCATACCCTGCTATATATTCTGGAAGATAGGAAATCTGCACCCATGTCAGCTTGTTTTGAGAGAGAACGACATCAGTCTATTGCTACGGTCACTGTGGTTCAAGTTTTCTGTCACTTACAGCTAAAAGCATTTCTAACAAATATAGACGCTCAACCGTTGCTAGTGTCGATCCCATGGAAACAAAACTCGGAATGTTCCCTGAGCATGCCAACGCCATAGACACTTCCCTGAAGGAAGAGTCTAGGATCTTCCTTGATCTACCGTAACAGCATGTTTTGTTGTTGTTTAGTCGCTAAGTCGTGTCCGACTCTTTGCGACCCCATGGGCTTCAGAAGGGCACCCTCCATCTCCCAGAGCTGGCTCAAATTCATGTCCAGTGAGTTGGGGATGCTGCCTAACCATCTCATTTTCTGCCAACCCTTCTCCTTCTGCCTTCACTCTTTCCCACCATCAGGGTCTTTTCCAATGAATCAACTCTTTGTATCACGTGGCCAAAGAATGGGAGCTTCAGCATTAGTCCTTCCAATGAACAATCAGGGTTGATTTCCTTTAGGAGTGACTGGTTTGGTCCCTCGCTATCCACGGGACTCTCGAGAGTCTTCTCCAGCACCACAGTTTGAAAGCATCAATTCTTCAGCTCTCAGCCTTCTTTATGGTCCACCTCTCACATGCATACATAACTACTGGAAAAACCATCGCTTTCATTTTATGGACCTTTGTCAGCAAAGGGTTGTCTCTTTTTACTGTGCTGTCGAAGTTTACCCTGGTGTCAGTTACGTCTTTTTCAGGGTCAAAACCAAAGCAGTGATTGTCCCTCCCGACCACCACTACTTGGTTCCCTCTATCCTGCAGCAGGACCGACCTCAGCTGTGGAGCTGGAATACAAAACTTCCTGAAAGGGGGGGGGGGGAAAGTAGGCTTTGTATTATCCTATGAGAACGTGACAGTGTGGGGCTGACCCAATCCCACTGGAGCAGTTACACAACGATAGGGTTCACAACAGGCTGCCCCAAATATATGGCACATTGGCATAAAGGAATTTAAGGAATGGTATAGCATCCCTGGTGGCTCAGGCTGTAAAGAATCTGCCTGCAAAGCAGGAGACATGGGTTCAATCCCTACATCAGGAAGATCCACTGGAGAAGGAAATGACTACCCTTCTTGAGTATTCTTGCATGGAGAGTGCCACGGACAGAGAAGCCTGATGGGCTACACAGTTCAAGGGGTCACAAAGAGCTGAATATGTCTGAGCGACCAACACACACACAAGAATGAACAGAAAAGACTTCCTGGCCTTCTTCTGAACCAGGTCATCAAACTCTCCCATGAGAGATGCCCTCCCAAATTCCAAGGGAAGAAGCCACCTTTTCTCCAAAGACAAAGGGACACAGAGAGGAATCTATGAGAACAGGCCGGGTTCCCCTCAGTTTACAACACTCAGCTCCCAACACATCTGTCCTTGACTTTCCATCCTCCTTCAAATCTAATGTAAAAACGCTCAGGTGTATCCATGCCTCGGGGTCTTCATTTCCTTATGAAGGCTTAAAAGCCACATGAAACTTACTATTCGATGTATCGAAATACTTGTCTCTTGTTAGTCTGTCTACTGGGACATCTGAGAACTTAGAAGGGTAGCAGAAAAAGGTATTTCCCATCCTCTGCAACACTTAGTTTGAAGATGATCTGGGGTTGAAAAAGTTTGTGCCTTCACGATTAAGAATCAAGGATTATTATTAGACCTTTCTAAAATTTCTGACTTTGCAGCATTTCTCTCTGGAGAAGGAAAACAAATTTTAATAATGTATACATTGTTTTTTAAAAAAAAAACTCAAAGGGACAGATACATGAGTTCTTGCCATCAAGAACAGCAGGTGTGCTGGCTCTGATGGGAGGAGTGTAAACATGAATCAGTAAGGACCAAGCAAGAATTAGGTGATATAAATTATGAGCTTGGGGTTAACAGATTCACACTATGACATATAAAATAGATTAAGAACAAGGTCCTACTGTGTAGCACAGGGAACTATATTCAATATCTTATAATAAATAATAATGGAAAAGAATCTGAAAAAGAATGTATATGTAAACTGAATCACTTTGCCATATACATGAAAATAACACAATACTGTAAATGAAATATACACTGAAATATTTACAAATGGTATGGTATGAGTCTGAGTTTGCTTCAAAATGAAATTGGGTGGACAGAGAGCAGGGGCTAGAAATCAAACAACATTGATCATGAATTGATAATTGTTGAATATGCGGATCTATATATTCTTCTGTTGACTTTTGTATATATTTGAAAATTCACGAATAAAACATTTATCAAAACTTTAAAATTTAGTTTTGGAGATTCCTGTATTAATAGTCATATTTAGGGAGATATCTCTAGCCAGATTTCTAAAGATTTACTAGAGATATATCTATTTTCAGAGCTTTCAATTTTTAAATTTCAAGTGTTTAACATATAACCAATTTGCACCAGATGGTTCCATCTTCATTATTTATCTAAAGTAGTAATACTGATATTTAACTACTATTGTTGGAGGGAGATTATAGCACTGTTGGAATTTGAAGTTTCAGTACTGAATATTTTACTATTTTGGAAAATGCCTAGTATTTCAAATGATTGTTCAAATCTCTGCTTCTCAGGAAATTCATACTTGGCTTCCTCAGTCAATTCTTTGGGGCTGTCTATTTCTGTAAAGTTATTGGGAAAGCCATTTCATGACTATTAAAAAACAATGACTAGAGCTATGAATAAATTTTTATAGGTTTTTATCATATGAGAGGAATTTGTTTGCTTTGCATATTGAAATACACTGAAAAAAATATTCCAAAAAAGAATTAGGAGATGGAGCTAATAAGAACTGGAGTACATGAGGCTAGAGAGTATCCTACTCAGTGAAGTAGGCCAGAAACTGAAAGGCAAAGACCATATGATAGCACTTATATGTGAGAGCTAGTGACACAGATGGGCCGACCCGGGAGACAAAAACAGACCCACGGGCACAGAGAACAGGCTGCGGTTGTCAGCAGGGGGAGAGCGGGTGGGCGTGGGATGGATTGGGAGTTTGGCACCAGCAGATGTAAAGTATTATGCATGGGATGGGCCAACTACAAGGTGCTACCGTGTTGCTCAAACCATGTTCACTATCCAGTGATAAACCACAGTGGGATATGAAACAGAACATATATTGTGTATAACTGTGTCACTCTGATCTACAGCAGCAATTAACACAACACTGTAATTCAGCTACACTTGAATAAAAAATAAATTTAAAACAAAGAACGGAGTGCAGAGTTCCACACCAGGCGTCCACAGACTCCCTCCGCCCCACTGTCAAATGAGCAGCTAGAACACCCGTCTCAGCTGGAAGGACCTGAGACAACATTGGGTCGAGAATAGTGAATCGTCCACTGCCTTGCTCCTCGCTTCCACTCCCAGCTTGCTTGATAGTTGGGAAGATCTCAGTAGCAAAGTGGGTTGAGCCTTCGAGCAGCAGCAGGTCAGGACCTCAGTATGGGTGGTTGCGTCCTATACACCTACATGCTCTGAGTTCTCAAAGCTCAGTAACATCTGGCTTTACCTGCAAATGGCTTCCACTGCCTTCCCTCTCATCTCAGAATGGAACAAACATCACAGGACTCCCTTGTTGGTCCAGTGGTTAAGACTTCGCCTTCCAACACAGTGGGTGAGGGTTCGACCCTTGGTCGGGGAGCAAAGATCCCACATGCCTCACAGTCAAAAAAACCAAAACATTAAACAAAAGCAATACTGTACCACATTCGATACAGACTTTAAAATAGTCCATATTAAAAAAAAAACTTAAAAAAAACCAGAAATGTTCACATTCTAGATGAGACAGCAGTAGGTTCAAACTAAGAAAACAGACCTACTGATGGGAAGTCTGGGAGTGATTTGCATTTTTTAACTCCTTGCTGAAGTTTCTTTACAAGCAAGCAAGGGTCCCTACTGATGTGAAGGAAGCTCACAGAACGGGGGGAGTATCAGGCACGCCTCAAGGGTCCACAGAGCGGGGAGACCTTGTGAATTCTGAGAAAGAATGTTAAATATTATTATGGTAGTTTGGTGGTTTAGTTGCTAAGTTGTGCTCCACTCTTTGCACCCCCATGGACTATATAGCCCACCAGGCTCCTCTGTCTATGGGATTCTCCAGGCAAGAAGACTGCAGTGGTTGCCATTTCCTTCTCCAGGGGATCTTCTCGACACAGGAATCAAACCCAGGTCTCCTGCACTGCAGACAGATTCTTTACTGACTGAGCTATGAGGCAAGCCCCAAATATTATTATACAGTATATGTTATTATCTATTATTTAGTTTCTGTGAGCTGAAACTAAAGAAATCATTGCACTTCCAATATACATATTACTCAATGAGAGATTAATAACCACAAAATTCCTCTAAGGTGAAAAAAAATATTATGAAGTGAACTAAGAATTCAGACTCAGGTTTTCAAACATCATCTCTATTGTCATGTTTCTATAATCTATAATCCAATGTGCAGAGCACTCTGGTTCAATGAGGGAAATAATTATATCAATATATGGCATTCTACTTCTTAAGGATGCTTTCACCCCAAGAGAACAATTATAGAAACTTGAATCACCTTGAACCATCTTTTTTTTTCCTCCATCCTCTCTTAACTACCTCCTCCAGAAAAAAAAAAAAAGAGGAAAAAAAAGTCAAAAACACAAAAACCTTGATTTTCATCCTTCCAGGTAACATCTCCTGTCAAATGGATTGCCTCTCCCTAATCTTGTCATTTAGCTTCCGAATTATGCAGAGATAAATGAGTGCAGCAACCTTTCGGCTGCTAGATAATTTTATCAGCCTCATTTATGGCTTTCTATAGATTGCATTAACTGCCATTTCTCGGGAGATGAAAGATAAAGTGTGCCTTATGCAAAATGCTCCACTGAACCACAGGAGCCTTGGAAGCCACTAACAGCATTAGAAGGCTGAAGGGAAAAGGTGAGGGTATTCAATAATCCATCAACGGCAGGGTTAACGTTGAGGACTGTCACGGGCACCTCGAGCCAGAAGCCTGTGTGGCAGGTGTGTGCTGAGCCATAGTTAAAATCTGTCTTGGGAAAACTTCCAAGCATCTCCAAACAGAACTTGAGGCAGAGCTGTGTACCTTCTAATCTTTTCTAAGCAAATGCACTCACTTAGAAAAAGTAGTTCTTTGATGACATTTCAATTCACTATTAGAAGAGTTAAGTATATTTTTAAAATGTGCTCACCTGTACTATGGATGAAAAAAAAAAAAGACCATGTGCTTAAAAATGTATGTTGTTCTTGAAGGGAACATTGGGGTAGGGGAGAGAAAAATTTCCCTTTATACAATACAAAATGACAAACTGAAAGTGTTAGTTGCTCAGCTGTGTCCAACTCTTTGAGACCCGATGAACTATAGCCAGCCAGGCTCTTCTGTCCATGGAATTCACCAGGAGAGAATACTGGAGTGGAGAGTCACTCCCTTCTTCAGGGGATCTTCTCCAAGTAGTCAAACTCACGTCTCCTGAATGGCAGGTGGATTCTTCACCGTCTGAGCCACCAGGGTATACGTTAAATGAATGAGACTTGGCCACTGAAATCTCCACTTGAGCGGATTTGTTGGACAAAACTCATCAAAATATACTCCTAGAAAGAGCGCATATTATGGAATATAAATTGTACCTTGAATTGAAATTGACATTGCACTGTACTTACTTAAAACATTACCATTGGGAAAATCTGGGTGATGAGTATGTGGTGACTTCTGCATTAACTCTGCAGCTTCTTGTGAGCTAAATGATCTCAAAATAAAAAGTTAACACAACAACAACAACAAATATATATATATATGTATATGTGTGTGTGTGTATATATATATATATATTTATATATATATATTGGCTGAAATTGAGGGAAGGTTTAAGAATACATTCCCAAAAATAGTGAGTATCTAATATTGTCAACTCCTGGAGATAAATCAGAGAGTAAGACAGATAATACCTCTGCGCCCCACACCGGCTCCCCCCAGCCCCAAGGTCCCTTGTTCTAGTGAGGAAAGCAGAGGAAGAAAAAGAATGAAAATGAGTACATAAAACAGCATGTATTCTAACAAGAATGAAGAAAGCAGTAATCAAGCTGAGATGGAGAAAAATCAGGTCAGAGCAGGAGGTCATAGGGAAAGACCTTTTGAAGAGTGACATTTTCACAGATCTGTTAAGAGGACTAGCTTGGCAAAGAGTGCAGGAAGGAGCCATCCAGGGAGGAGCAGCAGCTTGCCCATTGTCCTGGCAAGCCATGGGAAGGAGCTTGGCTTGCTCAGGAACTGCAAGGGAGCCAGTGGGGCTGGACTAAGGGAGCCAACAGAGAGGGGCAAAGAGGAGGTGGAAGCGCTAAGCAGGAAGTGCCCCAAGGTGGATCTGATCCAAGCCTTCAAAAAGAAATACCAACTTGGTCAGTATCTGCATATTCTCAAGATTCATCCTCAATTTTCTTTTCTTCTTTTTAAATTTACTTATTGTTACTGGGAGTATAATTGCTTTACAAGGCTGTGTTCATTTCTGCTGTACAACATCGTGAATCAGCGGTATGTATATAAACATCCCCTCCCTCTGAAGCCTCCCTCCCACCCCTCCAAGTCATCACAGAGCACTGAGTTGAGCTCCCTGTGTTATTCAGCAGCTTCTGACTAGCTGGCTATTTTACACACGGCAGTGCATATAAGGGGCTTCCCTCGTGGCTCAAACAGTACAGAATCTGCCTGCACTACAGGAGACCTGGGTCTGATCCCTGAGTCGGGAAGTTCCCCTGGAGGAGGGAATGGCTACCCACTCCAGTATTCTTGCCTGGAAAATTCCATGGACAGTCCACGGGAGCACAAAGAATTGGACACGACTGAGTGAACAACACTTTGAGTGAATAGACATCAACGCTACTCTCTCAATCCGTCCCACCCTCTGCTTCCCCACCGGGTCCCTAAGCTGGTTCTCTATTCTTCCATCTCTATTCCTGCGCTGCAAATAAGTTCATCAGGACCATTTTTCTAGATTTCACATACCTGCGTTAATACGTATTTCTTTTTCTCTTTCTGATTTACTTCACTCTGTATGACGGACTCTAGCTTCATCCACATTACTACAGAGGACCCAATTCCGTTCTTCTTCATGGCTGAGTGGCTGGCCGTTCCACTTTCCGTTGTTTAGGTTGCCCCAGACAGTACCCTCAATGCCTGTGGCAGAAGCCTGCTATTCGTAGGTGAATCAGCTACAGGCAACAAATAATCTGTTGATTCCACGTATGTCTGTCACGTTGTCAAAGGCCAGGATGATGGCTTAGGCCCATCTTTAAAGATAACTGCAGAATATTTTTTAACACTCATCACTGTCCTCTTAAACCCAAACTGGTAGGCAGCAAAAAGTCTGGAAACAGGATAACCAAAGCACACTATTTTCCATTTTTACACAAAGAAAATGAGAAAAAAGAGAGAGAGAGAGACAGAACAGCCGACCCATGATCTGCGGTGTCAGGAGAAGCAATATGATTGAAATATTACGAAAAGTCACTGCCTCTCCCGTCAATGCCAGATCACAACTGTAAGCCAAGGGTACCTGGTGCTATTTAATTCAGAGGAACCATAAATCTGGAGTCTGCAAAAACATCTGACAACAGTTAAAGATGTTTTGTAAATGTGCATACATATTTATAAACAGCAGAAGCAGACGAAAGGAGTAAGTGTGCTTCCCCTAAAGTCATCTGAAAGTCAAAAAATGCCATTAATTACTTTGTCACGACAACCTTGTTCAATTTCATCTCAGGTGACTTATCAGCTTTGATGCAGAGCTGAAATTTTAATACCAAATTGCAACCAGCTACAGAGGCAGCCTACCTTTAAAACACAGAGCTTCTCTTTCTTCTGGGCAACATTAGCTAATCTGCCCTGACAGAGGAGGGCTCTTCGGAACTAGCTAGCAAGTCTCCCAAATATGAAGCAGTAACCCAAATGTCAATTACTTTTCCAGTGGTAGACAAATTGCTAGCACACTAATGCAATTTAAGCCCAATAATTAGATAACAGGACTACAGAGAGGGCCTGGTGACAGAGCTTGTGAGATAATAGAATCTAGTGTCCTACTTCTTAAATATTAACATCATTCTGTCTCAGTCAATCGGTTTATGGTAATTTTAAAAAGGGCAAAGCAAATTCCTTTTATTGCTAATAATATTGTGCTACTGCAGAGTTAGCTTTGAAGGTTAACAATCT